>NC_036459.1:15966811-16099311 GCF_002775205.1 Xiphophorus maculatus | reverse complement strand
CGGGATTGGTGTTTCTGTTTAAGCTAATTATTGGTTTTCTCTGAAAGATTTTTATTCTTGGTGTTCCCCCAGGTCCAATATTTAGTTCATTACAATTTTCATTTGATAATCCTTTCCATTGCATTACATCTGCTATTTAGCACTGATATTCAGCTGTATGTGACTTTTAAAGCACCAGTTCAGTAAAATAAGGTCAGATAAATAATTCGATAAAGAATGTCTCTTCTTTCACGTCTTTGTTTTATGTAGCTTTTATGCATGTTTTTTATGTTTATGTGCTGTGAGCTTTACATAGTGTTTGTATTTTACCCTGAGCAGCAGTGTATATCAGTACAAAGTGCTTTACAAGTTACATCGATCTTAACATTTAAGGTAGTGTAAAGTATTTTCATTCCATTTCATCAGCCCTCCCTACTGATCTTTGAGAAACATGAGGAATTCAGATAAAGTGATGTAGCAAGCAAGATTTACGTAGGCATGCTGAGAGCTTTATGCCCTGATAAAATAAAAGCCTCCCTCTCCCACAGCTCACAGCTGTTAGGAACTCTTCCTTTCTTATCTGCCAGTGACCTGATAAAAAAATCAAAGGGGAACTCAAGGTCGAGTGTTGATTCCTCTCCTCTCTCGCTTTGACCAAAACCTGGGGATCTAGCTCAGCCTTTGACTGTTTAAGTTGTGTTTAATTTTTAACTCCAACACTGCGGTGCTTTTGCCTTGTAGGGTTTTTTCCTCCATGGTTTTCATTACAGAATGTTCAGAGTTCTGTCTCTTTACACCAACCTAAATCTCTTTTTTTTAATGCTTTTCTTTCACATTGGGTGTTGATTAATAACTGATTTTCTTGTGCTGAGCAATCACACCACCCTGTAATCTCCATGCTGCACTCTTCTCGAACAAACATTCCAAACCTCCATGGTGGGCAATGACAGTACATCATCTTGTCCATTTTAGCCCATCTTTATCTCTCCTGTTTGTTCTGTCTTTCACCATTTGTAACTTTTAAAAACCTGCAACCGAACTCAGAGACAGGGTGATTAGGGTGAAACTTTCTCATCAATCAGCAACACTTGGCCTGAGACATTCCTGCTGTACATCCTGAGTGATTCAATATTACTCTGCGGCCATTATCTGCTATTAGGCTGGAAAGGAACACACAGATTGAGACTAAGAGGGCTAAAACTTTGTTTGAATGTAAGATGAGAAAGTAATGATTCCAGTACATTGTCTGAACATTTGCAGTGCATGTGAGGGCAGCTAACCGCAAAACCCACATCATGATGAAAAGGCACATGTAGCAGTAAAAGTCATTAAAGTCCAATTGGTATTTTCAGCTGTTATGTCCTTATAGCATCCACAGATGCTAAAATCATAACAGACGAGGTGACATTCTTCTTTACATAAAGTCTACACTCCCTTAAGAGTCAACAACTCCAACTTCTTAGCTACTCATTTCTAAATAGTTGATGCTGAGTCTAATGGGCTTCACACGCAAGGAGTGATGAACAAAAGCGAAAGGTGACCAATTTTTGCCACTGTGAAGAACAAGTCATGACTTTCAATCACAATGAGCAGCATAAACATACAGAAGTTATTTTTAAGCTCTGCGCAAACATGAGCCCCCATCAGAAAGTATGCCATGGTAGGATTAAGGTGGCTCTTTACACGAGACGACAATTGTGTTTTATAAAAGGACCGGTGCGACTGGATGACTTAGTTCGGCTTTCCCTTTTCACGCCTCTTACTCAGTCGTGGAGTTTAGAAAGGTGAGACAGCTTCACGGGTCAAAGGAGTTGATGGTTTGTGCAGTAAGCTAGTCACTAAATTTAAAAGCATACATGGCAGCACAACAGGTAGGAGAAAAACAATATTTAAATTTGAAATGTTCTTGGACAGCAGCAGGATGACTAAACTCCAGGGCCATCCACCATCATCATTTTGGTATTGGGAGACGTTTCTGTTGATTGCTGGCGTCAAAGTGCAAGCACCGTCACCCTACATTTGTCGTCACGGGTTTGAATTTTATTTCAGTTTAATCATATTTAATAATGATGAGAGATAACTGAAGAACACTGATTGACCACACAGAATCAAAATGTGCTTTTAAAATGATTTCAGGATGTACAACCAGGTAATTATTTTTTATCGTTTAATGTTTTGACTTTAAAGTATTTGTTTGTTCTGTAGTTGAATTTTGAAGGACACAAAAATGGAAAAAAGTTTTGTAATGATTTCTTATTGTCTGGCTCTTAAAAACCACTATGCCTTTGCATTTTTTCCTAATTAAACTATAAAATATTCCACAACAAATAAAACTAATAGCCTTGGTATTAGAAGAGGATCAGCTGTATAATCCGGCAGTATTTGCAGGATCAGTTCAGCATGGGGTCAGAGTGAAGGATTAATACGACTACTACTGCAGTCTTGATGATCTAAGTTTCTCTAAAGTTGCAGCAAATTTCCATGAAAATATATTTCAGCTTGCCTATGAGCAAAACCAGAAACATGTAGAACATATTATTCTTAGTTTTGGGACAGTATTGTGAACCATTTTTTCCACAGCACAAAGCACCTACAGGGATCTAATTACACAGAATTTAAACCAAAACAAAGGAAGCAGAGAATCCAACTAAAACAAACATCCTCCCGTGTAGTCTAAATGACAGTGATTTATTGCAGGCTGCATTCATAAGGTACGCATTAAAATGATTTGAATATGTACAGATACTGTTCTAAACATACCCAAATTATTAATAATCGCCAACATAAAAATAAGAAAAAAAAGCAACTTCCTGCAAGATGCATAAATATCGACATTTGGCTAACAAACATAACCCTGAAACCTCAAATTAAACAAACAAGTAATGTGTATTATTAATTCAATCAAATCTATACAAAGAAATATAATACCCATCCCAAACTGATAGATTATAGACTTCAGCTGCAGGGTTACCTGTTTGGCATGTAGATCAGCCTTAGAGGTTAGGCTAGGGCTGGCAGCTGGACTTACAGGGGCACTGTGGCTCCCCCCGGCCAGCAACGTCCGCACAGATGCAAACCACTTCATGATTTGGGAGAAGCAGGGAGTTCACTCCAATGTGTCAAGAAAAAGGAAGAAACAAGTCCAAAGGGAAGTAGAACTCAAAAAGGTTCCTGCAGGTGGGTGAGCGCAACGCTTGGAGAGATGTACAGCTGGTTTGGTTGGATTTACCCGGCAGCATCAGAGTTTGTTGAGGGGTGCATGTGCACAACACTATGACACAGATCCAGCAGGAAAATAGTCTTACGGTGCATGCAACTGTACAACACACATATATGCATACATCCCCCACTACCCCAGTGACACACAATCCTTCCCCCATCAACGTATCACCATCTGTCACTTTCTCTATATCCCCTCCCCCCCCACCTCTCCTGCAGGCATATTACTTTAGCTTAGCATGCTACCCACCTGCCACACATGCTAAAACAAACACACATACACACATATCTCCAGCTGTGATATAATGCATGTTAATCTGTGATGGAATGAGAAACGGAAAGATTGAAGGTTCTACCCAAAGAAGTACCGATTATCAAATTATGGAGGACGGGGGGGATTTACTGTGCATGGTCCTAAAGAAAATCCATTAGAGTGAGAGCTAAACAGATTTCTACATGAAATCCTGAATAAAAAGACTTATATCTGACCCACAGAGGGAATTTTGATTGACTGGAATGATGGAATGAAGACATAAACTGAAAAATTCACAGCAGAATATACAGTACATATACGACATAAACATTTTCAGACTTTGTCATGTTAAAACTACAAACTTCAATGTATTTCTTTAGGGTTGCATGTCATAGACCAGCATATTGTGAAGTAGAAAGAAAATTATACACATTTTAAATTGATGTTTTTTGGTAAAATGTGCTGTGGGTTAGTCTAGAACCCCCAGGTGGTCTGTACGATGTATGAAAGGTGTGTACGAATACAAATATCCCACAACCACATGACCACGTATCTATAGTTCTTCTTCAGAAAAAATATTGGAAGACTCTTTACTGTAAAGTGAAGAGGTTTAGACCCAGGACATGCTGGAGGGACTATGTCTCTCGGCTGGCTTGGGAACGCCTCGGGATTCCCCCGGAAGAAGTGGCCAGGGAGAGGGAAGTCTGGGCCTCCCTTCTGAAGCTGCTACCCCCGTGACCCGACCCTGGATAAGCGGAAGATAGATGGATGGATGGATGGATGGATGGATGGATGGATGGATGGATGGAGAGGTTTCTCATGGAGTAAAACCAGGAGAACCTTCACACAGTCTCAAATCTTCTGCTTTGTTTGACAGGTTTTCTTCCAGGACTTCCTTGTATTTAGCTCCATTCATCATCCCATCGACTCTCAACAAACAAGGGTTGCCAATGCATAATGCTACAATACTGTGTTTTAACAAAGAGATGGTGTTGTCAGGATTCAGTTTGGAGTGAGGGTTCTTTTCAGAGACGAGCTACGCAGAGGAGTTTGACAGCCTGACGCACCTGCAGCGGATTCCGGTAACCGGCGGCAGGCTTCTTAAGAAGCGGTGGAACCACCAGTCATCGCTTGATGGTTACCACTTCTTGGTCAGACAGCCTTAAGATCTCTCATAGTCCATGTCAAGTATTGTCAAGTCATTTTTGTCCTTTTCTCTCTGTTATCTCACAGACCTTGATCACGTTTCCCGGAGCCAAGCCTGGAACTTCGCTGGTCGGGCGCGTCTCGCTGGTTGGCCCTACCAAGCCGTTCCGATCCGCTGCTGTCCCAGACCCCCGAACCTACCTGGACCCTCGTTCCCTTTCTGACGTCCTCTATTCTCGATTCCTGAACAATCGTTTAACTGATTAACTGATTCCCAGACCCCCAAAACTTTCACTCTGCTCTCAACTGACCAGATCACCTCCTTCCACATGCTTGCTGCGTCACCTACAAGGCTTGTGGCAACAAAGGACACCAGCTCATCTGTAGATTGTATCACAGTGTCATTTCTAGTCAAAGACTTTGAATAATATAAATACAGTAATGCTGCATTTCTGCATGAATAAATAATGTCCGGACAGAAGGAAATGTGAAAAACTGGTTTACATACGGACTCAATGAATTGGTGGAATAATACGTAGAAACTGACTGGATGCTTCGCAAATTGATTCAACTGTGTACTTTAAGTCCATATGACTGGTCTTCTAAAAACCACATTCTGATCAAACAGGCTTGTGCTTGTAATATCCCAGCTGTACAGATCAAAACCAAGCAACACATGGTCACAAATGTCAGTGTTGTACATTTCCAAAGAAGATAATCCCCTGCAGAGCTTTACAAGGAGATGGCTCTTATTATTAATGGTCAGAAGACACCCCACAGACAAAACACAGAGTGGAAAAGTGTGTGGCTTTGTGTGACTAAGTGTGTATGTGTGTGGCCTGGCTGGGAGAGACATGGCCATATGTGGAGGCCAGGCTTTGTCACAGTGAGTGCCTGTGTGATACTGGAGAGGATATGGGTGAACCTCAGCTTAATTCATCTCTTAATCCTCTGTCCCAGCATGCCATTGCATATGGCACAGTGTGGCTGGGTGTGACGGTGGCTCTGCAAGTGACTGCACCTTTAATCTTAACTGTCACTTAAGACAAAAAAGCAACAATTGTGAGGGAGGACGCAGAATTAATTCATCTAAGCAGACAGTGAGATGGGAAGTGGCAAGCATAGCCTACTTTCGAAGGCTTGCAAAACTTGACGGAAGATAAAGGATGCATGTCTGAATGTGTATACGCATGTGAGCGTGTCTATCTCCAAACAAGGAGCAGGCCTTGGGGAGACATCAGCTCTGTCTAATCTCCGACTGCGAGACATTGTCACTAACAAACACTGAATCATACAAAACATGTCACTGAGCCAGGGGTACGGGCAGGCTCATCTGCAATGTGTTGCGCTCTCATGCTTTGATTCAGAATGAAAGTTCCCTCTTAACGTAATGGGCTCAACATTGTACTGGGAAGGATGCAATTAGGCTTCAGATGCAGCAAAGACCCAACAGCTCTGACACAAACACAAAGACAACAAGTGGTTGGAAGGAGAGAAAATAAAACTAGTGCCAGTTTGAATTTGTTTATGAAGATGTTACATCAATTAATTGAGACTGTAGTGAAAAAGCACATGTACAATACTTCAAAGAATGACCCTTCAGGCACCATCTTTTACTGCTTTCTCTTATTTAAACACTTTATTTATTTATTTTTTCTCTGAAGAGTTTTTGCGGCACTAGTGGCTCGTATTTTTTCTACTGTAGGCAGACAGGAAGGAGGGTGAGGAGAGGGGGGAAGACATGCGGCAAAGGTCGTCGGGACCGGGAGTCGAACCCGCGACGTCCGCGTCGAGGACTAAGGCCTCCAAACGTAGGGCGTGCTAACCCCCTGCGCCACCACAGCACGCCCCTTATTTAAACACTTTAAATTGTGAGTAGAGACTCAACTTGCCTGGGCTATGACTTTTATGCCACGCGTTCAAGTAATTTTTAGTGTCTCTTGGTAGTGGAACAAGTGGTAAAGCACTGGGTGTACTGTCTAGAACACAGTTATTGAACACTAGTCTTTGAGAGGTGCTACCTCTCAAGGACGCTTCACTGCTTCAACACACTTGACTCAAATGATTCAAAAGGGTTAATTCAGTCATTTGATTCAACTGTGTGGAGCCAGAATGTAGGAAAAAAGTTGCAGGACAGAAGGTTTTGAGGACTGGGATTGGAGGGCACTGGTCTAGAATGGTCCCAGAGAAATCCACTTTTGGTGGATCAGCTGTGTAAAAGGCAATTTGCTAGATGGCTCAACAAGGTCACCAGAAACAGGGTGTAACTATAAATCCAGCTCAGAAGACAAGTCAGTACTGAGCATTGAGTCTATTAATCGTTTTGAAATTGTCTCGGAAATACAGAGTATCCTAACAGTTTGATTAGGTGAACTGACTTTCTATGGATTAAGACTCCAAAATTATTTGTGGAAAAATAATTATCAAAAGAAAATGCAGCTTGGGAAACTGAGATACCTAGGTGCAGTGGTACTTGACACGCCATTGGCTGGTGATTATAAAGCAGCCAATCCAGAAGTGGAATTTATTTTCCTTGGCACTCAATGGCTATACCCTCAAAAGCAAAATAGTAGATGTTAGCTTCACCAGTAGTGCATATTAATGAATGTTAAGGTTTTTTTTTCACCCCTCCAGGGGGTATTTTTGTGGGCTTTAGTGTCCCTTATATGACAGTGGGCTGACAGGAAACAGGGAAGGAGAGGGGGGAATACATGCGGCAAAGGTCGTCGGGTCCGGGAGTCGAACCCGCGACGGCCGCGTCGAGGACTCAAGGCCTCCAAATACGGGTCGTGCTAACCGCTACGCCACCACGGCACGCCCCAATGAATGTTAAGGTTTACATAGTGTTTCAACTATTAAAACAGGCAGTCATAAACTTTTTCAAAGGCGTTCTTAGCTACTTTTAGCTATTTGCAGGCTGTGAGGGCGCTAAGGTCCCTAACCAATTTAAGAATTTTAGATCTTGAACAAGGGAGGATAAAATGTAGTCCAACATGTTTTTCCAACAAAAACCCAAAATCTCGGTAGGTAAAAAAAAAAATGTAAACAGTAGTGCCGTCTTTAAAGCTTGGTGTTCTCAGTTGGCTTGACATGAACTCTTTATTAGGGTAACTCAAGAAACATTTCTTCTTCTACTTCAAAATAGGCATCTCAAACATAGACACAGCACAGTGTCAGGCTTAAAACATTTACCACCTGGGCTTATAAGCTTATAAGAATAGTTTGCACTTACTTTAAACAAATCATTAAATGCAGACAGTAATTGGATGCCATTTTGTAAGGCAGACTTCACTTTGACGAGAAATATTGTGACATTTACCTAGACGAGAACCCGTTACGCTCCTGTACATTAGACAGCATTACCAATACTGCACGAGGATGCTGCAATCTCATGAAACTACTGGGCCTCAAGCAAACCCAAAACACCCAATCAAACTCTGTCAAGTGTTGGAGCTGGAGGAGTCAGTCTGCTTCTGAACTCATGAACTCTCTGCCTCCCAAGTTCCTGAACTAAAGGGAATCCACGTTCAGATGAGAGGCTTTACCAGTCTTATCGATCTTTCTTGTTTGGATTATAGGAGCAGAACTACTGACATGACACTTGTGAAAGAGATTTGAGAGGGTAAGCTGAACCGAGACTGTAAGGATGAGAAAAGTAACGAGAATATCTTCATCCTGTTCAAAGTCCAGGTCATGTACTTAGTAAATGGGTGAAAAGTTCAACGTGAACAGTTCAGACGTAGTATTTGACTTCTCCTAACAAGTGACATCTTATTTTAAAAGTCAAAGACAGTCTTTAGAAAGCCCCAGCTTTAAGCTAAATCCCATCTACATCAAACCAAAGGCTGCAGTTCCACTCTGTCACAATCAGAGGTCAAATGGATGAGAAATGGGGGGGGGGGTGCTAAAGAGTAGCAAACTCTCCAGTGGTTTCACAAAAGCTATTTTTCATCTTAATGCTTTTCCACTCCATTAATGTAGTACCCATAAAGCTAATTTAAGTGAAAATGAGAGACTGAAACAGAAAGACAAGTAGGTGGAGAAAAGGCATTGTTATGCCTTTTCCCCATGATGGACTAACTCTCAGAGTTAGTCCAGAAAGAGCTAGGACTTCTCTTCATTCCTTTAGCACTCATACCATGCTGAAATACTCCAGTGGATAAAACTACTTTCATCCGGCTCCAAAGGAGCCGGGAGAAAATCAAAAGGGCTGTAAATGTTTTGGCATCAGGGTGGTATTTAAACTCAGCATCTCAGGACAGGAAAAGTTGTTAACTGGTCATCCAATCTGAACAGAAACTCCTGCAGCCAGTTTCACTAAATAAACTATATGCAGAACAATGTAAATCATTCACAGGTCAGACTCCAAGTCCGTGTGAGGCAAATATCCATTAACTGACAAGATGTAAATTTGAAAACAAGTGTATCCTTACTTTTACACCATCTGTGAATAACCAAATTAAATAAAGAGATTTGGTACTCTAATTACACCCAGAAGCATCAAAATGCTTAAGTAATGCTGAAATTCTTCAAAATTAAACAGTAAACTTCTCAGGCTGCAAGCCAACAGTTTTTCAGCTATAATGAATGAGGCCAGACGCAGACTGCTTCCATTAAAACCTGTCCGACACTTAGTAATTCAGAGAGCTAAAGAAAAACCAACATTTACATAAAGTAAGGACAGGCCACATGGTGTAGTGATGTGAAATGTGTAACTTGGATAAATGCCCACTTTCTGTTTTAATCAGGAAACACTTCTTGGAGATTAATTTGTTCTGCTTCTATTCTACCGTGTTAAAATCAAAACAGCCATTCTGGAACTATCCATCCCTAAATAATACAATGATATTACACATGCGGATGTAAGCTATTACGTTTAAGTCAAAATGCATACAATAGTGCCTTTTGCGCCATTCTTAATACGGGACACATTTGAGCACATGAATGGTTGGTGACTGGTGTTGACAGGAAGGTTTTGTCCTCTCCGAGTTACTCTGTATTTAGCTCCATCCATCCCCCACCTGCTACCCTGTCCCTCCTAAAGAAAAGCATTCCCACAGCATGACGCCACCACCACAATGTTACACCCAGAGGATGATGTGTTCAGGGTATGCCAAAAAAGTTCTTCTTAAAAGTGTACCTTCCTCCACTTTACAGGCCAGGACAAGGTTTACTCATGGAAAAAGCTCTGCTCTGAGCAAAGTATCACTGAAGATAACTTCTGCTCAGATGTAATCATTTCTGATATTTTGTCATTTTCAAGGGAACATTCTGTATCTGGCTCTAACAGAGCTTCTCTTCCCTCTTCCATCAGTAGTTAATAAATCAGCCACGTCACCCAAAGTCAAAAAGCAAACAGCTCTCACCTTCCACGTGTTCCAGCAGGCGTGCTTTCTGTATATTTATGGCTGAAATGGGCTGATAAACAACCAACAGCATGACTGGGTGACATTAAAGCTGCACAGGTAGGATTTAATGGTAGAGGGCAGAACGCAGGGTCAGATCAGGTCGCTTGTTTTGCAGCACATAAATATTAATCGAAATGAAAAGTGACCTTGATGATTTAACTTCATTTTCAGCGAGAGGACGGGTGTAGCTGCCGAACAGCTTGGCTGCAGTGTGGGACGGCCTCTCTTATCCACTGCCAACGGATCCGGAGGCCAGAGGGGACTTGAGACGCTTTTGGAGGACTTTTTTCCCCCTCAGCAGCAGCTTTTTTGGAAAGAGGCAGATGTAAACAATTACTGAGCAAAACAGCCATGATGGGAAAGGAAAAAAAGAGAGGGGGATTAACAGTTTCTTCTGCCATGTTTCAGGACCATGGAAACATAAAATTATTGGCAATTACCTTGTTTTGTATGAGAACTTTCATCTGAGGAAAGCGATTGCTCTCGCTCATTCACTGTTTTACATGGCAACAAAACGGTGGTTTTTGTTGCTCTTATGTCACAGAGTTTCAAATATAAAGGATGAAAAACAATCAGACGTTACTAAAAATTGCACATATCTCCAGCTCAAGGATAAGTTGACAACTTCAATTAAAAAAAAAATACAATATGTGTATATAAAATCTAGACCTGAGTGAAGTTGGTCTAGATTCTTCAAATCAGACAAAATTGGTGTCAATCAACTCAACTATGTTTGTGCTGGTTTGAGCAGCAAACATGTTTGTTGTGTGCTGCTTTGGCTTTGAAGACATTATTGAATGATTAAAGGTCAAAAGGTCAACCAGTCCCCCCACTTTTACTAAATCAAAATTACCTTTAAACTTTCATTAATATTTTCAAAGCCAAAGCAGCACAAAAACATTTTTGCTGCATAAACGTAGTCGAGTTGATTGACACCAATTTTGTCCGATTTGAAGAAGGTACAGTGGGCTGGTTGACCTTTCGTGACCTCTGCAAACATTTCTTAATATATTTAAAATGATAGAGACACATACAGAAATGTTTGCTGCACAAACCAGCGCCAATTTGACACCAATTTGGTCTGATTTGATGAAGGTTACTAAGCTCAGGTCAAATCTAGTGGAACCAACATAACTAATCCATTTGATTAACAAAAAATACTCAAATAGAAAAAATGGATACATAGTTTTCCAAATTAACCAAAAAAAATTTTTTTTAGCAACTAGTATGTTTCCTCTTAAGAGTCACCTAATTAAATATGTAGACCACCTGTGTGACTTTAGTGAAACATGGTGGGAATATTGTTCTTCAGCAAGGATGCTACTAACCTGTTTCAATGGCTGGCCTTGAAAACTGCTGCTTACAAATGCTTTACGTCCAATATGACTAAGCTCGAGTTATTTTATGAAGAAAAAAAGGCAAAAATCGTTTGGCTGTAAAGCTGACAGAAACATAACTGAAAGATTTCCCGCTGTAATTGCAGTGAAAGGTGGTTCAGCATTTACTTCGTTTTCACACACTGTGAATGATTTATCACCCACCTACACACTACTTTGGGCTGGATTATCATAAAAATCCAACAAACACATGGAAGTTTGTGGCTGTAAAGTGACAGAAGGTGAAAAAAGGTGAAGGGGTGAGAATAATTTAGCACCTAAGAGGACACCTGTACATGTTTCAATAGTTTTGATCGCCAAAGTCAATCCTTTCTGGTTGTATGTGTTAGCATCGCAGGCCAGGACGAATATATAAACAGGCTTGTGGCCAACTGCTTTAAAGGTAATCAGCGCAACACTATAGCTGCTAGTATTTGCCTTTCCTAAGCTCTACACACACAGTCAACGTTCCTTAAATAGACAGAAGTTATAAAATTCTAAAAAAAAACAACAACAAAAAAAAGGAAAAAAAAAAAGACATTTCTTTCATCTCCCTAACTGGCTGCTGAGCACAACACGCTCCTAGAATAGATTTTTGGTAACGACTGCACACGCTGCCTGAATAATTCATTCCTCCTTTCCTCAGCAGCAGCAGGATGGGAAGTTTCTGCTAAGAATACAATCTCTAGTAAACACCAACTCTTTCATATGTGCATATTTAAAGAAATGCGAATAGGGGCAGCTTTATAGGGTACAAATGTTTCCTGGCATTTTGGCAGCTCCAAGTCTGGATAATGTGAAAACAGGAAAAGCAAGCAAAAAAAGGGAGGAAAAAAAAGTCAAATGGCTACTGGAAATGTGCTTCTAAATTCAAGCTTTCCAGAAGGCAATCTGCTTGAACCAACATCAACCAAAAGCAGAAAAACGCCCAGGTGAAACTGAAGAGTATCAACAGAAAGAGTTGCTGTGTCATAGCAGAAGCTGGAGAAGACTGTTGCTTTGTTTCAGTGCCAAGCTGGACGAGAGCCAGGCATGTTTCTTAAAAACCTTGTGATGATTTGACAGGTACCTCGTCTGACGAGTCTTGTATCTTGTATAATCTTAAGACTCTCCAAACAATCTAGTCTTGTAAACAAACTGCAATTTGACACAACATTCAAAGATTAAACTACTTCCTTTGAGAGTGGGCGAGCGGCCAAGTTTCAGGTTTCAAGGTTTACACGGCGTAAGGTATGTGGTTTGGTTGGTCTATACCGATTGTTCTGAAAGTGTGGCACTTCACCTGCTTGTGGTTGAACTTGCAGCAAAGTTTCTGTTTTCATGAAGTATTAATGTGGTTTGTTAGTGTGATTTCCTAAAATGCACATCTTAAAATGGGCAGATAAACAGTTTTTAGAGCAGATATCACTAATCTGATATGGCAAGGCAGCCATATGAAAACCTTCAGTTTCATCACCTGAGACTACAACATTAGTTATCATTTCTGTTCATTTTACAATTTGAAATTTGGAAATTGACAACTTTCCAGGAGGAATGACTCAATGGTGATGCTAAAATGATAACTTATAAAGCTAGTTGTGGTGCTGTTTTGAAATCTATGAGAATGTGGTGGCAGCAGGACCACTTAATATTTACTTGATTGAGGTCAAAACTGACTAGATGGACCACCTGGAAGAAATTCTAAAGTTTACATTATTTCAGGAAACTCACTTGAACCTGCTGACCAGAACCAACATGTTTGATGAGTCGGTTGAAAATAGCAGCTTTCAAATTATGAGAATCAACTGGAAAAATGTCAACAAAGTCAAAATCCTCATCTCAGCCAAAGACTAGTCTTGATTAAATCACCTTTACTTTATTCCTGATGTTTAGTAATAGATTATTTTTTGAAATGTGAACTTAATGTGGATGCACAGCCTTAGTCACTATCTAGGTAATTTTGAACATTCTTAACAGCAATAAATCGGTCCCAATTTTCTTAATTTTGAGATTGGCTTTTAGCTGATATTTACATGTGAAACCAATCTGTTCCACAGATTCTATCTACTTTTGCAAATGTCTGACAATCTGTCACTGTTCCATTGTGTTCTGCCATAATTGAGGGTTGAGCGGCAGATCAACCCAACAGGTCACATCTCCACGTGTGCGGTTGACAATAATCACCTCACTGTGGCAGTAGAATTTATTCGCCTTAATCACAGAACATATTTCTGGTTTTCATCATCAGAATCTCAAGTTTTAAAAAATAAAATAAAATTTCCCCCTGTATGATGGAAAATGTGTCTGGTAGTAAACTGAAAATAGGTGCATTGGCATAACTTGGGTGCATTGGCAGGATGTTGATCTACATCATAGGGAAAATCAACATGAAAATTGTTCACAGACCGAAAATCAATCCATTTCTTCACCCCTCTTCAAAACAGTTTAATGACAGAAGGACATTCCAAACAGTTTTTATGGCTAATCAATGATCTCTGATCACATGTGCTGTCTTTGGTAAAATCATGCCACAAAAAGGGACTCCTACTTGCAGGGCAAATAGTTGTTGTTTTTCCAGGGGATGCAGGCAAACAGGCACTGATATAACTCCCTGACACAGGCTTGTGTGGTCTGAGGAGAATTTCCTTTGGTGGTTGACAAAAAGCAGAAATCTGCAGAACTGAATGGGTTTCTAAGTAGTTCAGGTAATTATGTGGGAATACATGTGAAAGAGCTCAACTCATAACCTTAAGCCTAAACCTGAACTTTGACAGGAAGACATGAGACGGATGAATTTTGCTTTGCATGCGAGTCTCAAATGCATGTGCAGATTTGCATTATTTGAGTCTCTGCAGAAACCAAAAACTTAATGCAGTCATTGTTCAGGAATCTACAACCGAGGCTTTCTGCTGTTATTACACAGAACCCAGAAATATATTAGAATTTTAACCATAATTGTTTTCTTCTCTTCGCTGACATGAGAAAATCTTCTCAATTTATGTAATCGGAGCCTTCACTCGAGCGCCCGTGTTTCTGAAATGTTCAAGCAGCTTGCAACACCGTGCAGTTGCCAATCGGTAATGAAGAACAAAAGCAGCACATCTGCTGTGGCTTTGGTGAAGGAGCACCAAGAAATCCTCAAAGCAAACTCCCAACTTTTATAGTAACCATAAAAAGACCGCACTTGGTGCTGGGATGAAAAACAAGACAGGGGGGAGAAAAAAAAGTCATAATAATAATATGGGTAAACAAAATTTGCTGGCTGTACAGAAATGCACTCAAATAAAAGTTTGTGCGCTGAAATAATAAGAGGACAGCGGAGTGGAACTAATCCACAGGAACCTCCAGCTGATTTATCACAGAGACAATACTTTTATTATTATTATTATACGTTCTTGAAAGGAGAAAAACATATAAACGAGCCAAAAGTCTTGGAAGCACAAAGCACCAATTGTCAGCTCTGAAATGAGCCGGTTCTCAGAACATAGAATACATTCGTGGAGATGTGACTTTGTCCTGCCAGGGAAGTCAAAGAGCTGCAAAGAAAATAGTGATAAAATAATACAAACTCAAGAGATAAGAGACAAATAGTCTTTGGGATCAAAAGGAATCAGGAGTGGGTGAACAGTACCTTATCTCTGTAAGTTACGCCTAGGATAGTAGAACTAAGTGGTAAAGAAAGTCATATTTAACAAGATGGAACAACCTCTATGAAAAACTCTTGATATTTCTGATTGGATAAAGACACATAATGGTCTTGACAGAATCTTCTTGCATATCAGTAAGACAGTAAGTACTCTATGACGTGACAGGATCGTAAAAGTTTCTGAAGGGTTTTGAGAATCCACAACAATGGAGGTGGGTTTAACATCGAAGAGGCAGATTATTTGGGGCCTGGCTAGAGTTGCCAATTAGAAATGTAATAAAACCAGATCCAACTGGCAGCTAACTGAAGCATTGTGCTAGCACCTAGACATAGCCCATATTTAGCAATGTTTAGCAATGTACATGTATTAAGACTACTGTGGGCAACTGTCTATGTTGTCCAAGTAACCTCTTCTTGGGTGAATGTTTGCAGGAAAAAACAAAATGCTGTCCTCAGTTTTAAAAGATATTTCAATTTTCAATGTTCTAGTAGGTTGTGAGGGTGGCACAATGTTGTTTTAACACTTAAATGGAGCAATGTGATTAAGCCAGTACTGTTCAGAATCTACAGGGAAAGCAAATAGCTGTGTGGTGAAGATACAAGCTTAACACAATTGTTTAAGGCTGCTGGATAGGGTTAGGGTTACAGTTAAAGAACCGTTTGAAGGTTTGTCTGGGAAGCAGATGAGTCTCTTCAATGAAAACCCAATGAAGATGTTTACAGGCAAACATGTGGACAATCTTTACTGTCAGTAGTCATACTCCCACAATATGCACCAAACACCTAAAGTCGTCTGTTTTCTGCAACATCTAAGATGAAACGTTGAAGCAGATCTGCTCCATCAATAGGATGTCAAACATTCATCTTCACAGAGAAAGAATAACTTGATAAACCCAGAAAGTCAGGCTAACCATGCAACACAATGCAAACATCACAGCAGAAATGGCATTTAATGGTATGTAAGACTTTGTTAAAACGTACAACCCTGTGCAACCTAAACGATTGTGTAAATGAGAAAAAAGGCACAACTAATTCATCTGCTTGGAAATTACCAAGACATTTGGAGCAAATTTGTGATCAGACCGGTTGGTTGAGAATCACTGGTGTATAAAACAAATACACTCAAGCAATTAGGGGTGACCAAAGAATTTGCTGTGTCATATAAAATTAGGCCTTAGTGATTCGCCAAACAACCATTGTTGGCAGCTGGTAGAAGCACGGAGCCGTACTGGGAAAACCACCACCAGCTAAACAGGCCTTGTTGATAGGATAGGGCATAACTTGAAAGGCTTTTGGTTTGGCAGGGAAGCACACAAAGTTGAGAGTTGGAAAGCAGAAATGAATCCCGGCACGCCGCTGCCTCCAACCTCATGCTGCATTAGGGGAACAAGGGGCCTCTAGCAGTAAATCTTATCCCGGAGCAGGCCCGTGTCTCCATTCCTCATCCCTGCTTAGTCCATTCCCTAGCAGAACGGCATGCTAATGCTGCACATGGCCGAGCCTTTGGTGTTATATGGTGTCACTAACACAAAGTTATGCCTCTGTATGCAACGTGTGAGGTCAGCCTCTGCAGAGCAGCGAATACAGAACGAACTGCAAAAGGTATCACTTGTGTGTCTTTGAGCGATTCCAGCTGTCATGTCCCGGCACTTCCATTTTCTCACGCTGTCACAAGTCACATCCATTCACAATTTTGTTTTCACAGCTTTGGCTCCATAATTCTTCAAATTGCTGGCTGGATCTGTCTTTCTGCTGTCTTATGAAACTCTCTGCCAACTCTGTCACCAACGTCTAGGCTCCAGGGCCTTGTCCTAGTTTCCACCTTCATTCACAACGCTGCTTTTCCAAGATGCTTTATTGTCCCATTCGTACACTGACAAGGAGTACTGTTTACCCTTAATTTATCTCTCCTTTTAAAATTAATGTTCACTTGACACTAGCATTCACACTCCATAAACATTTTCACCATTTGTCAGATTAAATCCTCAAACTCCAACGTGATGGACCATTGCAAAGTAGAAGTAGAAGCTAGAATTTTGCCCATTGCTCTTTTCAAGCTTGTATATGATCAAACAAATTAATGGAGAGCATTAACAAACAAGTCTTGGCACATATTTTGAACTGCAGTTTTGGTCTGAAATTGGACTGGGCCATTCTAGCACATGGTTAAGTTTCATGTCTTCGCTGAACAGCTGGATTTAGACCCAATGTGAGCTACATTAGATGACTTCTGAAAATAATTGGCGGAACTTGGTGATTTTATTTAGAAGTAGCAGAGTAGGAGGGACTATAAATAAATGCTTGAGTTGCACAGCCAAGGTTAACAAGAAAAAAAAAACTCTGTTCTGAAAAATGTAACTAAACAACTTGTTCTCCTTTTGACTTGTGTGAAAGGCAAAAGGTTGTCATTTGGCTTGTGTGGACTCAGTGCAAGTGAACACTACTAGCTTTGCTATAAATTTTAACAAGTGTGGGAATTACGTTCAAACCTGCCAACTCCACACTGGAGCAAAGCAGTGTAACTGCATAAGTGTTGCAGTTTTCTCACACTTATGTAACAGTAATCTTCTGAGTAACTATTCTTTATAGTGTATTTAGATTGATACGCAAAAGGAGTTCTGCCTTTGTGCAGAACAAAATAAAACCGCAAATCTCTATTCAAAGGGCAGTTAAATTCATTGATTCACAGGAGGTTAAATAGCAAACATCTAAAAACAGTTAAAAAAAAACAAAATCTTTTGGTTCTTGCACTAAGCAAATTCAGCCTGAAAAAGGTGTCAGAAGTGTTTTCATAATGCTCTCATTTGGGCTTGTCTTTATCTTTCTTCTACTTTAAAACTTCCCTATTCACACCAAATTTAAACTATATTATAACAGTAAAGTCTATCAGGATAGACGGTCTTTGTAGGGTCATGGTAATGTGCAGTGGGAAGTTAGGGTCAGGGTAATGGGTTTGGTATTGCCGAGGCTTCATCAGGCAATTTAAAGCAGGTGCATGGAGGCAGCTGAAACAAATGGAAACATCGTTCATGGGAATAAACCCAAAACCACGTTTAATTCCCTTGTGCATAAAAATATGTACATTCTTTACCTTGACCCCAACCCACTACAGTCCAGTCAGCAGATGCAAAAGACAGAGGCACTTAGTGCCAAGCTAAGTCAAAACCAATGAGAATTGTACAGAAAGTTGTTTTACTTGTCTATTTTCATTATGATGAAAAGGAAAAGATACAATGCAGTTTCTTCAGCATCCACTCTGTGATTAACGATGCAGCCTCTGAAACCTCTAATATAAAAATCTAAAGACAACCCCCCCCCCCCCCCCCCCCCCCCCCCCAAAATAACAGTACAGACTTGAATTTCATGACTGTAGTTTTATGATGCGATGACCAGGAAAGCAAAGAAAAATAATAATAAACGATCCATTAGGCAAGAACTATTTAAAAAGGAGGTTCGTAGAGTTACAAATATTGCAAAATGACAATTACTTACATTTTATTGCATCATGTTAGTTTGTAATGCAAACATGATGCAATAAAATCAGACTTGTGGGTCAAATTCTTGTTCCACTGTATTTTCTATACTTTCAACTAATTAATACATAATAAATAAATACATAATAAATAATTAATACATGGGAACGCCTCGGGATTCCCCCGGAAGAGCTAGAAGAAGTGGCCGGAGAGAGGGAAGTCTGGGCCTCCCTTCTGAAGCTGCTACCCCCGCGACCCGACCTCGGATAAGCGGAAGAAGATGGATGGATGGATGGATGGATGGATAATACATATCAAGAAATACTACCTGTTGAGGAGAAAGTACGGGTCAGAATAGTTACAACCTAACTAACTGAGTTCTAAAAAAATTTGTGTGATCTTCTTAATAACTAGATTATTTTAAAAATTAATTTAAAATAGGGTTGAGCACTAATTAAGATGAAATTAAGCATCTTTTAGCAGCCTAACTCATTTCCTATTGAAATATATTAATTAAAATGCATGAAGAAAATATGTTGGGAAACTGTTTAATTTAACATTCAAATTGTGTTTCATTATTACACTAGGACTCAGCAGCCTTCAATGTAAAGGAGGTTTTCTAGATATGCTGCCATGTTTGAAAGGTTGTGCAGATCATGGAGATTGCAGGACGGTCTTCATCTGCTTACAGACTGTTCAACATCATTCACACTGGGGGCTTTGATGGCCGCTACTATAAGTGATAACCTTTTATTTTAACAACGTTACTAGCAGTCAACGGGTTAATGTAATTGCATTCTGTGGCGTTGTAAAGAAGCAGGAAGACAAAAAGAATCCTGTGTTTTAGCTTTTCAGTCTCCAGCTCGGGGAGAAAGACAATTAATCAAGGAAATGAAGAAGCTTTGTGAGCAAATGGAAGAAATCAGAGAGAATTCTGCTGCTGGAGGCAGATTGATAACAGAGAGATATATTGAAATTGGATCCCACAACTGACACCTTTTGTTTTTCTAATATTTGATTTTATTTATTAATTGATAAATTCCTAAAAAAAAAAAAAAAAAAAAAACTCACTAAAAAGAGGTCAAATTCAGCATAAATGAACAGTCTTCTTATCCCAGTTTCTTCTGCTAAAGATGAACTGGCCCCAGTATCTGTCGCGCACACAACCCTTCCATCACCACTTACTTTCCTCACCTATAATGGCTCTGGTCTGCCAGGCAGTGCTTATTGGTCGATGAAACGACTCCCAACTCCGCTGAAATGATTGAACTGCTCTACAGTTAGTCTGGCCCACAGCCTGTGACACTTCTGTAGCCGGGGTTGAGCCTTTAATCCCCCCTGAAGCCGCACACAGGGAAATGGTTATCAAATCTTTTCTACTGCTGCCTTTTAAATCAATATGGATTTCACTAATTACAATTAGCACCTCGTGTGCTGCTTCAATTAGCAGGTCTGCTTCTCAGAAAGCAGCTTTGAGGTCGCTGCCTGCTCTAACCGAGCTCTCCGCTCCTGCAACCAGCGTCGCATTCACAGGTGCAGAACAATTCAATAACTTTGCTCAGTGAAGAGGAACGGCAAAGCAAATTGACTTCAGGCAGGTGAAGAGAACGTGTCAAAACCGAATTTATGTTGCAGCCCCAAAGCCTAAAGGTGAGCTAAAAGAAGGAGCAAGTGTGAAGTTGGTCAGGAAAAGGAAAGTCACTGCAACAGGTGGGGTCAATGTACTAGAGTCAGAGTCGGGTGTTGAGGGCAACTAGTGTCAAAAGTTAGATTTTCTGCACTCTGTTCCTGACTTTGTAGTTATTTGTGCAAATTTCTTTTGCATACATAGGAGTGGTTGATGTTCTTTTAATTCATCTACCAATGATTTGACTGTTTATCTACTATAATTATTACATCTATAAAAGCAGAATATATTCATTCTTGTCAAACCATGACTGAATTATTCTACACTGATCATGTATTCATTAAAACAATTAGTGAAATGTTTATTTGTGAAATTACAACAGAAAAAGAAAAAAATACAGATTCTTAGTCGTCTCTAAAATAGTGCTGAACTTTTTTTGTTAATCTTTTTAATAAGTTCCACACTACACAAAATTTACTAGCTTTTGGTATTCAAGCAAAAACTGCAACTGGGGATTCATCAGAACTAGTTGCACAGAAAAAAACAACTTTGCTTCCCCTCAGTCACAGATAAGATTTAGTATTTCTTGTATTACAATAATAATTATATGAGCCTAGAAATGTATTCCAGGATGGTGATAATGAGATCTTGTATTTCTCACGGCTTACACTGCCAAAATCAGCGAGCGTAACAAGTGTGGGCATGGAGATAATCCTGTGTTCTCCGGGGTTCTGGGTATGCCAGCGCTGCTGAGGACACGGATCGCTGCTTTATGACTGGTATGTATGAGGTGAGAGAGTTAATCTGATTGGGGATAGGGGGCTTTGACCAATGCAAGCCCTCTTCCCTAACCCGTCAATATGCAACGTGCAAATAGTTGTAGAAGGTTTATCTTCTAGTAGCATTGTTCTAGCACACGTCCCTTAATTGACTTGCAGTACAGAGCTCATCCCGTCCCTCTGGAGATCATGAACACTGATTCTCCAGTTTAATTTTCCAGCTATCTTTGACTTTTGTTCTGCGCTCCCCCATGCAATTCTCTCTCTTCTTTCTGCTTGCCAATCCAATTAGCTATCCCAAAGTTCAAGCACTGAATAGTGATAAATGGCACAAAAAACAACAAACGCGATTGTGATCAAACACAAACAAGCTTTCTGATGGAGCCAAGCTCATCATTTTTCACTATGTGCGTTCCAAGCGGGCCAGACTGGGTTGGTGTGTGTTTGTGGTGCAGTTATTATGTTATCTCATCAGTTCAAACAGGCTGAACGCTGCTCGTTTCTCATTTCGACATGGAGCTGATAGAGATCAGCACATTGGTGGCGTGTAGCTTCTCGTCACTCCGACCGCACAGGCTGAACGTGCACACAAGCCAGAAGCAGCCAAGGAGTAGACAAGGCACAAATCCACAACTTTGAGAATTCACTTTCTCATATTACCATTTCGTTAAATGTATTTTACTGGGATTTTAAGTAATTGCAACTCGTTTTTTTCCGAGCTATAATTCGAATCAGTCAAAAAAATGTGTGGTGAAGAGGAAAAGACATAAGTTGCACAAGACTGTATGTTGAATTTATTTAGAAATGGTCAAACATGAGGGAGTCCTCGTCCATATTGGTGAAATTGTCTGATAATTGAAAAGTTATCTGCTTTTCAATGAATTCACAGAAACTGTCAACACTAGCTTCTAAGATTGCTGGTAGTTTCTGACACAGATATCAGTGCTGTGAGGGTTCATTCACAACAGCCCTGTTTATTGGCTAAAGCGGAATAAACAGGGCTGTTGTGAATGAACCCTCACAGCACTGACATGCAAAATGTTTACGTTTTTGCAGCCACTCTGACCAGAGTAGCTTCTTCCAGATGTTTTCCTTACATGATTCATCGCAAACTGAAAATAGGACTTTTTGAGCTTTCTTTCAACAATAGCTTTTGCCTTACATCCCACTATAAAGGCTAAATTTATGTGGAGAATGACTAATAGATCTCTTGTCAGACCCCACCTCCCACCCCCCACCACCACCACCATAGTTATCATTTACCCCCTAGCTTCTTTCTCGTTGCCTATTTTTCTTCTACTCCAGAGTTATGCATCGCTATGTTGGTCTCTCATCTAAAATCCCAATAAAATACATGAGGATTTGCGGGTCGTGATGTGACAAAATGTCTACAAATCCAAGGGATACGAATACTTTGCAAGACTCCATAGAACCACAAGCCTAAAAGCAGTTGCATTTAACAGAACGTGAGCGAAATGAGTCACTGTCAAGATCGTAACACAACAAAAAGAAAAAAAAAAGGGCCATCAATTATTTGTGTTTTCCTCTCAGTGCAGAGCCCTGACAGCAGGCCCGGCCTCCTAATTCCACGTTTCAGCCGTCTAATGCATGTGTTCAGCAGTATGACAGATTGACCTTGATTCACAATACCAAAAAGGTAGCAATTATGCAAGGAGCAAAAACCACGGTAGCGCACGCTTCGCTTCCAACTCTTTCTTTGATTAATAGCGTCCTTGTTTGGCTTCGCTCTGCGCTGATCGGATTTACAACGGTGTGTAATTGATGGGTGAAGGTCTACTGTGAAACAAACCTCGGGACAGGATTTCCTCCCGAGCTGCTGGCGCGAACAGAAGCAGAGAGGTTTTGAGTGGAGTAAAAGCCAAACCATCTGCTGGTGAAATGAGCAGAAGATTTGTGGAGATTTTGTGAGAGGTGAATCTCAGGTCCTTCGTCTTTTAAGCAGCTCTGAGATTGGAAGACAGATCGAAGACGGAGTTGAGGAAGAGAAAGAGGTGAGCTAAGTGTATTTATCGGAGGACAATGGCTCCATAGAGTGCGAACAAAGACTCTTTCACACACCTGAATGTGTGCCTTGGGTTGAGATTAGATCATAAATTAGGAGATAGAGCAGAAGTGAGGTGAAGACTGAGGGAGCAGGGGCAGGGATGAGGGAACAAAAGGGGTCTACAAGGCGCTGAAGGAGAGAATGTTTTTGTAGACGGCTTGACACTCTTTGAAAACAGTAGGCAGGGCAACTTGTGAAGACAAGAAACACCCCGAGGGTCGAACATGTGTTCCTGCTGAGAACATTGTGCCTTGGTTGGGTAAAAAATAACAAAAAAAAAAAAAAAAAAAAACAGAAGCAAAGTGGAAAAGAAAACCACAAAGATGAACAGATAGTTTGTATCATCTTTGTGGAGGGAGTTGGCCTTCAGGTTTAAATAATAAATGCGCTGCTGAGGTGATTTATGGTTGAAATCTAAGTGCTGCGGTTTCTGTGAATTCACTTTTTATTGCTTCCACTCGGCTACTGCAGAAAGCCATCATGGCGCAAGAGTTCTCAACTTAGATGCTTAAAAACTTTCTGAACGTTTGACAAAAAATTGATAAGTTTAGGCTCTGAAACCTTTACTCGACCATCACACCCTGGTTCCTTGGGGTGGGCGTCTGCGACCTGCGTCTCCAAAGCCACAAGTGGCTCTTCGGCGCTTCAACATGTTCTTTTAATAACTTTGGCCAAAAATAGAAAAGAACCAATCTATGTCTTTAAATATTAATATGACAACAAATGCAGCTGACTTTGACTCTTAGTTTTGTAAAATTAAATTTGAATAACATTTAGCATCTGTAATGAAGTTTCAGTTATTAACTTAAGTTATTAGATATTCTTGCTCTTATTTTTAAAGTGGGTACTGTGTGTTTACGCAGCAGTTCTGTTCTCCACCTGTTCTCCACCTGTGTTCCCGAGCAACTATTGACATTTACTGTGTACCCAGAATGTAAACTGTTGAAAATGTACTGATGTTCTGCACTCTACTGTGGTCAATTAGCCAAAATCAACAACAGCATTAACAATACTCAACAATTATAAAAGTGAACCCATGAGTCAAAGGCTTGTTCCCAACGATCACTTCCTGAAGTGTAACCACACAGGTAGGGGTGGAATAACAAATTTGAGTGTGATGTACTATGTTGTAACACACATTGTCATCGACACGTTGTGGGTATCAACATGGTTGAATTTAGTGCTTTAATGTTACCTTCCACTAAAAACCATGTCGATGTACTGTAGCTCCTCAGCATTAAAGCAACTAATGTTATGGCAACTAACTTTTTAGCTAGCAGTGCCCACTAATGGCTGGATGCATAAAAGTTAGAGAAATACATGGCAGTAGATGGCTCAGTTGGGTTGTACAGTATTTTAAGATCCAACTTCCAAATTTAGAAGTAGATTAAATACAGCATAAGCACTGAAAATGTATCTACTGCACTTTATCTCTAGGTGAAACAAGGTCAATGTGTGTTAACTGCTAAGATTTAAGGTAAGAGACAAGACTGACCTACAGTTGCTCACTTGATTCCCATCTCTTCTCAACTATCACCAAAGCCACACAGCGCTAGAATCTCGTCAGTTCATATAAACACATGACACTTTCTATTCTGATCTCCACTGTGATTTGGGGGCCTAAAATCCACAGACTGCTGCACAAAAACCTACAAGCATGGAGGTCATGGCTACCGGATCAAAAGACTGAATTGTATTCTTCTGCTGACACCACTGAAGAGCGACGGGTTTTAGGAACTTGAGTAGAATAATAAAAGTCAGGCCCCTCCACAGCATTATTCCTCTAACCTTGGCATGAAAAATGTCCTGACTATTTGTACTGCGGTGGAGTCTGAGTGCAACCGGATCGGCAGCTGAAGCGGCAGCTCAGTGGGGAGCAATGTGTGTGTTCGGAGGACTGCTCCATAACGAGGTGCGAGACTGATCGACTCAGCACTGACCAAGCTGATACGCCCCGCAGGCCAACCTCAGTGTGGCCTGAGCTTCGTCCAGGACAAACCACGAGCGACTTTGAAACGGAAGAAGCTGCTCGCAACCCATTATCAGCCCAGAATCAGAACATTTGTCTGATGTTGGAGCCCTTTAATGTCCGCTACCCATGAATGGAAAGGATTTCACTCAAACCTATTCACAGAAATGTTCCGAGGTCTTCAGAAAAGAGCAAAGCACAGTAATAAATCCAGTACTTTGTCTAACCACCTACTGTTAGTGTTAGGAGATGGATGTTTTTTTGAGAAAGGACAAAGTTCACCATCTTTTATCTCTAGAGTACAACAAGAAACATGAGATTGCACACCAGCAAATTTTAAGCAAAGGTTAAAAAAAAGATGTGAGCTGGGGTGGAAAGGGACTAAAAATCGACCCTTGGATTCTCATGAATCAACCTGCTGTCTGGAAAAGACTACATTACAACATTTGGTTTTATGGTCTTTTACACCTTTTACTAAGCAGTATTATATTTGTTTGTAGTTTTCTTATGTGTTTTTTTTCTCGTAACACCAATGTGCCATTGGGACTGGAAATGGAAAATAGTCACTTAGCTATAATCTCATGTATTTACATGCTAATATTTGCTAATAAGCATTGTCCCAATTTTTAAAGTAAACTTAACTGAACAGATTTCTTTCATACTTCTCTAGTCCTTGGCTGTACTCTATTCTTTCCCTCCACTTTTGAAGAGGCTTTTATCTTTGATATATTAATGTGATATTACATTACACAAGTAATATAACAAATTAAAGTTACAATTTTTAATTATTCATCAACAACAATGCTGTAAAACAAGGTTTAACATAATCTATCAGACTTATTGTGCAAGACAAGCAGCACTGACATGAAGTGTCAAAATCATATTTAGATTCTGTTTGTTTTAAAAGGTATTTTTATCTTAAATACAAAATGTATATATTCTTGTATGGTTTGTACTGCTCTGAAAATGTTATTTTTCCTTTTCAACAAATTACATTTCTTTTGAGTCTGTATACTCCAGTTAGTAATTGATTGCCAAATTAGTTGCAGATTATTCCAATAATTGATCAGTCCAATTAGTTGTTTCAGATTGATTTTTTAAATTTTTATAAAAGAATCACAATAATTAACTCGTCATTGCAGTTATTGTGGAAGTAAACCCCTTCAACACAGTTCATTATTTTCTCAAAGCCTCAACATCAGCTGAGCTTTATGTGCAAACACCCCTGACATGCAATCAACATACCCGTCAACAGATGGCAGTGTTCTGTCTGTAATGGTGAGGGGAGTAGAGGCTCCTGTAACGATAGCTGTAACCTTGATAGAAGACTGCTGGGCTCCAAATGAGCAGCCGTCAGTGCTGTGAGACAGAGATTGGGCGGAGCAGAGCCTTCTCCCTGAAGAACTAAAGATTAACATCATTTTACATTTAGATTACAGGACTTTAGCAGCTGCTTTCATCCACTGTGACAACTGTAGTAGGCCAGTCTGCTGGTTAACCAGCTGAGTAGAAAGTGGAAGAAATATCAAGCTGTGGTGAACGGCTCGCTGGTGATTTTTAAGACTTTTCATCAAGGGAGGCATGAATTTACTAACATTTCTGAACGTTGTTGTTGGATGAAGGAGATCTAAAAGGAAAGGAAGAGGGGCAGGAGGATTATTAGGGAAGAGTTGGGGAAGGAATGGGGAAAAAAGGGCCATAAAAAAAAGGAACATAAGAAAGCAAGGCTGATGGTGAAGACAGGGCTAGCGATAGAAAAGGTCATCTGTCTGTTCAGCACTGCTCCTTTGACAAAGTGAGGGAAACGGTGACCTGGATAAATCCTCCTTTGTCTTTATTTACCGAGACATGGAGCATTTTATCACTTGGTCTCTAAATGGGCTCCAGTGGTGCAGAAACAATGAGGTTGAACTGTGGATGGCCAGGAAACTCTGCAGAGAATGGATGTACAGTACAAGTTCTTCGATTGCAGAGCATCGTATTAGTTGTAGACCGGCTAAGGAGAAAAGATTTTCCCCACAGCTGGTATAAAAGGGCCAGCAGGGTCCTATAAAGATGCTTTTTGTGTTCACATAAGAGCAATATGGATACATTTTTAGTCTGCCAGGTACAAATCAGTGTCTATCGAGGTCAATGTTCACAGCACATCCCTATTATTACTTATTTTGGCCTTAACGTACAGAGCCCATCTGTTAAGTTCAACAACTACACAGAACCTTCCAAAGGCCTTCCTGTCCCTTGATGCTTATTTACATTCTGCCATATTAGTGTTAATTTCTTTTGGGGATTTTGTATTATAGACCAGCATAAATCAATGTGTATCTGTACTATGCAAACGTACCAGACACAATACTTAATATGAACAACCATTGTATTTGAGGTATGTCTCTACCAGCTTTATATTATTTTTACAGTTAGATTATTATTATTATTATTTTTTTTTTTTACATTTTGTTAAAAAAAAAAAAGCTCTAGTTGAATGGAGAACGTTATGCCACAGATTCTCAATGGAATGTAGGTCTGAACTTTGACAGGGTCATTCCAACATAGTTTTGTTTGAAAAAAAAGTATTTGTTGTTCTGATTAATAGTCTCCTTGCTTCACTGGCTTTGCTGGACAGCCATGGTTTGGTAGGTTTACAGTTGCTTGTAAAGCAACAATTTTGCTTTACAACCAAATCCTGCTTTAAGCTTCTCCAAAGCTTCACCCCTGACCTGTTTGCTTTGTTCCTTGGCCATTAGAATAAGTTTTAATATGTAAAGTTTAGGCAAATGATGAATGTACGCAGAGTTCCCAACAGAAATTAACTGCAACTACAACAACAAAATGTTCCGATTAAGAACATCTTGACATTTGGAATCAAATTTTGGAAACAGGAGCAAACAGTAGTTTTGCATCTGTGGGTAATATTGGATCCTTCACTGCAGAGCTGAGAGTGTTTTAGTCACCCAATATCTACTCAGACTGAAGTTAGAATAAGCAGCAGCCAGGCGAGCTGTCCTCCTTTAATTGAAAAAGCTTAGATCCAAGACATGTTTTTTTTTCTCTCTCCGTTTTACAGCATAAATAGTGAATCAAACAAGAAAAGCATGGGTGACTTGAGAAGGAATATTTTGATTCATAATTTTCTGAAGACTTTTTCTCCAGTTTTCAGTGAAATTGCTATTAGGTTGCATGTATTTTAGATGTAAGGTTTATTGGACGATAAAATCAGCCTGCTACCTCTGTCATTTAGAATAAAACAGCAACAGCAGTTTACGTCACATATTAAAATGTCTAATGTTTGACTTGGGAATGTCGAATTTCCTAGCTATACCTTACAACCTTAACCTCCTTCACAACTCCTATGGTTATTTTTGGCTAATCAACCTTGTCTTCTATAGTTTGCATCAGACCACTAATATTTTTCTGCATCAAAACTACTATAAACTGGTGTAAACCTATACAAAAAAGACACTGTTGTAACTTTTGTGTTCACTAAAGTCAGACAAGGGACAGGAAAATATGCTCTATTTGATATGTCAAGTTTACACAAGTAAACCAGATCAGGGTGCTACTTATTTAAAGTCTTCGAGGACAAAATGAAGCTGCATAGAACATCCTCACTAAGGAAACACCTGTTCGGTATCTGCAGAGCTTTAGACTATCAGGAGGCTCCAAATGAACAAACTGTTTTTTCCATTCATGGTATCTGTTCCACTTCAGGGTGTGTGCATGTGTGTGTGTGTGTCTGTGTGTGTGGTCTAACAGGAGGGCAGACATTGACTTCTGCTGTGAACATGACACCATCCCCACATACATCTCTTTGCATTACATCTGGTTTAAATGAAACAGACAAGTACGTTGCCAGTGCACACACACGTCTAATAAATAAAGCCTCTGCACAGAGTGTCATAAATACATAAATATTGCTGCTTTAAAGTTGTGCTGTTATGTAACCAATCCCTTTGCGTGAGGAGGTGTAATAGCGTTGTCCATGTATGACTCATGTCGCTATGAAAGGTTTAACTGATCTGCAGCAACAAGGTCAAAGCCAGGTGACCTCACTGTCAGCAAGCAGATGCTCAAGATTTCGAATGCAACACATTAAGAACCTCGCTAACACACGGTTTACTCCTCTTAACAGACGGTACAAAACGATGCAACAACATTCACACCCCTTGAACTTCAGTTTGCATGTTCCAACCTATACGCACTATAAAGCAGTCTACTGATGTCTACTGACGAAAGCGCCTGATAGGACAATTCAAAGTGGTGCATAATTGAGAAATGTAAGGAAAACAATACATGGATGTCCTGCTATAAAGTGAACCTCTCAAGATTCTGGAGCCCTTTGTAGATTTTCTTCCAAGATTGTCCTGCAATTGCAATTAGTTCCATCCAGTGCATCTTCAACTCTGAGCAGTTTCCCTGTCCTAACTAAAGACAAGCAATCCTCCAGAATGATGATTACATCACTGTGCATTACCATGGGGTGGTGTGCCGAGGGTTATGTGCAATACTGGCTTTCTAACCAATACTGGTCAACTGGTGACACAGTTGACACAGCAACTGTGCGGTTGACTCAGTTGCTGTGTCAACCGCAAGACCTGTAGCCTGGTTTGTACCAGGCTACTGAGAGACCTGTAGCCTGGTACAAACCAGCCATTTATTCTACATTTTGCATCATACAGAGGGTCTCAACACAATCTTGCTAGAAGCATGGATTGTGTTCAAGTTTGAAATGATTGGATTTGTTGCTAACATTTATGTATGCGCCTGCTTGATGAAGGTTACTGGAAATTGCGTGTGCTGTTATCCTTGTGGGGATTAAGGGCACAACATATTTGCCAGCAATAAAATGTCTTAAATATTCCTCTTTCTCCAACTTTCATTGCTCAATATTTGGAAGTGTGGGCAAAAGGGACTGAACGACTTTGTTCACTTCCTCCGCTGCCATTGCCAAACTACAACCCTATATAGGCAGAATCAACAACATTGTTTACAACTCCTTCTGTTCTCTGATTGGCCCAGGAGAAATTCAACTGGACAAGTCCAGCTCAATCCCAGACGGAGCACTGAAGGCAGATGAGAATCAAGTGGAATTGCGTAGAGGAAGGCAATGGCCTGGCCTTGTGACTTGTGGCAAGCAGTGCTTTTTTCCACCAAACATGCAGAAGTCGTGTTGGTAAATGTCCAAAGCTTGGGATATTGTTTCAGAACTGTAATGAGAACTCTTTAAGAAACTCTAGAGACTAACAAAAGACATTAGGAAAGGTTGTGCCCTGAAACAGAAGAATTCAAATGGTGGCAAAGAAACTAGCCATGAAGGGTGATCATCAACAGCACGGAAAATAACCCTAACCCTAACTTAAACTTCTATATTAACCTTCTCCTTGACCTGTCTGGTGTGATCCTTGGTCTTCATGATGATGGTTGTTCATTAATATTCATGCATTTATACTAAACTACATTTACTAAATAGGTGACTCAAGACAAGTTGTTGTTGGATTTTATTTAAGTGTGCCAGAGTTAAAGGGCTTTGGATTTTTATTCATAAAGAATGTCAAAAACCATATTTCACTTTTCCTTCATTTCACAGTGATGTATTACTTCTTGTTGTAAGTAAAAGGTGCTCAGGGATGATTTCTACTGCAAGGTGCTGTAGTCATAGAAATGCCTCGTTAGAGGTCAGAGGGTTCAACAATGACGATTTCAGACCATCTTCTTCCTAAGAATAATTTTCCCTGTTAGTTTAAAAAAAAAAAGGAGGAGGGGAAAAAGGAGTTTTCCAGCCCACTCACTGTGATCCTGCGGTTGCACCGCTGCTGCTCCTCCTCTGGGAGCTGCGGTCAGATGCTATTAAGGAGCCATAAGAGAGACGGATGGCTGCTGACAGGCTGAAGAAAGACCCAAGCATATTTATCTGGGTTTCTTTGACTTCTTAGTGTTTTAGGAAGGCAGCGGTGGAGGGGTTACATACAGTGAGCACAAGTTTTGCCAAAGCTTCGGTTCACGACCTCCTTCCCCTCGTCAACGAGCGGGTCCTTGTGTTACATCTAATTTGACAGGCCTAAGGTTTCCCCACTCTGCTTTGACTCTACTAGATTTTTTTTTGTGTTCTCTCAGCACTTTTATTACAATAAAAAACAACCTATACTTAACAAGTCACAGTTATGAGGCTTTCACAGCAACTTTAGTGGGGGGGAGAGGCAGAAATTTGTGAAAAGAGCAGTTTTATTAAGAGCTTGCCTGGTATGAGAGAGAAGAAAGTCAGTATGTGTAATTTATAGCAGCTCCGTGCCACTGGGAGAAAACTCTCAAACAGCATACCAATTAAGTTATTTTCTCTGGTTTTTGGAGGGCTGGTAATTATTTGGGATTGGGGAGATGCAGGGATGCCTGTTGTGGTTTGGCCTGAAGGTCCACATTAGGCCCAAAGCCTGAAGATTCCTCTCCTTTGGTCTTCACGACCAGTAACGTCTCAGGTTACCTCGCATGCGGCCGTCTTCCTTCCTGGGCCACATATTCTCAGACTCAATATACCCGCTGTTTGTTTACGTTTCTGGGAGTGTGGACGCTGCAGTTTGCCTATGGATGTTCCAAGGAGCATGTGCAACATATTGAGGTGGACCAGTGTTCTTCTGTTTGACCACAGCTGTGCAACAAGTGTCAATCAGTTGAGTTTTGCAACACTATTCAGTTCGCCTTCTGTCAAACCGATAGTTAAGGGTTCACACCCGAACGTGGAAAGACTGTTATTAAAACCTTTAAATGGATGATTTTTTAAATCTTTTTTTTTTTTTAAATCCCTACTACATACTACTACTATTTAATGAAAAAAGCAAAGTATTCACATATTTTGCCATCTAGCATTGGGTTTGTATCACTCATTCCTGACTCCTGGGTATATTCTCCACACTGCCAAGCTGATTTTCAGATCATTAAACAACTTTAAATATGAGAACAAGGCAGCTTGAGTAAACGGTTCTCAAGTGATTGTTTCATTCATTGCCTGCCCCAATGTGAAAAGTTATTGTCCCAACCCTAGCGACAATTGCTATCAAGTAACAATGAGTGTTTCACAGTGCCTTTTCTACAGAATTGTTTTAATTTAACATATTGAAGGGTGTCTCTGTGTTGCCCTGCAATGGACTGGCAACCTGCTCAGGGTGTACCCCACCTCTCACCTGTTGACAGCTGGTGATAGGCACCCCCCAACCCCAATGGGATAAGGGTCTAAAATGGGAGTTTTAATGTTGTTTTTTCAGTCTGCAAAACATTTTCCCAAAAGCCTTTATGATTGAACCCTGACCTTTGCTGAGGGAAGTGAGGCCTGCAGAGATTTAGATGTTCTGAGTTCTTTTGTGACGTCCTGGATAAGTTGTTGATGGAGTTTTAGAAGGCCAGCCATTCCTTGGAAGGATCTCAAATATTTGATGTTTTCTCCATTTGGAGGTGATTATGTGTTATTTACTTGAAAACAGATCTTTTGTATTTATTCAGGTTATCTTTGACATTAAATTAGTTTGATTATCTAAAATCTTTGTGATAAATTTTCATGGTCTTTATTTGGAACACACCGAACAATCATACAGGACAAACTCTGAAAATGTGTCCACCATAGCAAACTTTATGCATTCCTGAAATCTGATTTTTGATGGTAATCATTAAGCTCAATCTACAAATAATCAGAAGACAAACATGTTGTTCCATACCGACCCGATGTTCACATGGAACGCCAGGGTTTCACTCAAACACCAACCTGCTCTTTTTCCATTTTCACGGCTAGAAAAAAAAGTGCCTCAGGGGTAAGTGACAGACCGCCACCCCGCATGACGCATGGCAGCACCATTTGGCGGCTGGCACAGCCAATCTGGGAGCTGTCATAGAGACCCACCTTGAGAAAGAAGTCACCCACAGTGTGACACAGATGGGATGCCACTGAGCTGGCATGCTGCTTCAGTTCATTGATTCATACTGACCTACTGATATTTTGACAAAAACGCAGGAATTAAACTATAACAACTCATGCATGAGAAATGTACAGAAAATTGGATTTTAAAGTTGCTTTTTTCTCCCCAGAAGTGGGAGGAACAAATGACTGATGCTGCTGACAATTACTTTTATTATGCCATTAGAGTTTAATTTAAGACCTCAATGATTAGTTTAGCTAATGATTAGTCAAACTGGGGCTCAACAGACACCCCAAGGATGAAGAATCTCTATTTCACCAAAACTAATAATACACCTGTTCTAAGTATAACAGTGATCATTTTGGAAACTCAATGATGTACTCAGATTGAACTTCCTACCACAAAAAAAAATCTCAAAGCAGAGATTTGATTTGAGATTTGAAACAAATCAAAAAATGTATGTGTTTATTATGAATCAAATGAATGAGTAAAGAAACAAACCATCTTTGGATTCATTTTTTTTAGGACTAAATCCTTTATGTAATGGTGTTTCAGTCTCTGTAGAACAATTGAACGCCTGCAAATACTTCAAGGATTCTAAATGAATTTAAGTTTAATTTGATAAGTACTTCCTGTTTTCGCTGCAGAGACAGCCCGTTCCGCAAAGGGACTAGCTGAATACTAAATCAAAGTGAAATTTAAATTTAGCTGCAGCATCTACCTTTATTCCTTAAACTGAAGTGACAACGGGCATAAAAAGAGCAAGCTGTAGGAGGATCCAGAAAAACTAGAGGTAAAGTCATATTGGGACTATTGGAGATACACCGTGTGGCAATGGAAGGAAAAAAGACTTAGAGGATTTTAAAAGGATTTAATTTTATTTTTAACAAATAGAAATCTGAAAAATGTGGAGTCTCTCTGGGAGAGAAGCTTTATACATCAGTGTAATTTTTGGTGATTCTTCTTTGCAACATAGCTCCTTCATAAACTTCTCCAAAACGTTCTCTCTAACCTGTCTGCTCAGTTTCATGATGGTGTGAAAAAAGTGCGCTAAATACAAAAGCACACCACACATTACAGATGTGATATTTATCAAATACTTTGAAAACCATGAATAATTTTCATTACAATTTAAATTGGTCACTGCCACATAACTATGCAGTAAATACATAGAAGTTTGTGGTTGTGATGTGGCAAAATATGGAAAAGCTCGCGTGGTTGGAATACTGTTACAAGGCACTGTTTGTACTGGAATAAGAAAACAAAAAAACATGGCTGGGCCGAGTACAGAAAATTAGGGATCATTTAACAGTGTGGTGGAAAAAACACAAAAAGAGGGAGGCTGCAGGAAACGTGTGAGTGCAGGTCTGTTGACGATTTATCTGCCTCTTCAGACTGAAGGGCTGTTAAAATAATATTTTCTTATTGTTTCATTAAACACTGTGGTGTTATTTATCGCTGTCTCCTCCTGTCGCCTACAGCGTACCTGTGGTGGTGGTTTACATACCTCATGACTGGACTGAAAAGGACCATTGAATCCCAATTAGATGATATATGGCCCTGTCTGAAAGTGTGGCCCTGCGGCACACACAAATTGTACCAGTGTGTACGCAGAGCGATGACCAGAAATGATCTTTATTAAGCTGCCTTTTTCAAATTTTGATTGTCACAGTAAAACAGCCCAATTCAATCCTGGATATTCTAGCTGACCGAGTAGTGATTATATAATAAATATTTTGGGACACAAAAAAATGACCACCAAGAGAACAAATATTTAATCTTCAAAAAATCATTACAAGCTCAATTTCAAACTTAAGGTTCAGGTGTTTGTTTTTATGCAACTTTCATTGTGCTGATGCAAATTGTGTCAAATTTGGCCGGTTTGTGTATGTTGAGGTGGATTTCAATCATTTTTTTCTTCTTCAAGTCTTTCTGATAACATTTAAAGCTACACAAAGGAGTTTAGCCAATGAATGTGCCAATAACTTTCATTCAAAATGTATGTATGGTTTTAATAAACTACTACTGGTATTTCATTTCTCTTTCTTTCACTCGCAAAAACATAACATATATAAAATTCATTCTGTGTTTATATATTTAAAAGATTCAGAAAAGTCAGAGACATCTAACAAAACATTTCTACCTAATAGTTGTAATTAAAATATACAATATATTGCCTTTTAATAAAAATAAATAGAATATTAATGGAATAATTTAATGTATGAAGAAATTCTTACTTATATTTTCCTTTAAATGTTTTGTCCCAGTGCGCTTGCAGACTTTTGGCAGAACCTTTAGCTAACATGTCGTTCCTAAGACCTTGGACTGAATCCCAACACAGAGAGCCTTGGAGTGATTCAAATAAAATTACAAGACGTACAAACTTGTGATATCTCGTAACATGTCTGGTTTGGACTGACATCTGAACGTTTAAAAAGGAAAACATGGCTACTTCTGAAATGTCAGGAGAATGAACATTGAAAACACGTGTGAACCCACTGTGGATCAGACTTCCACCCGTGGCACAGAAAGCACCATTCAGTGGGTTTTAAAGAGCAGAAAGAGCCAATGACACTCTGTTTAAAACGAACGAGCAGAGAGAGTGAAAAATGGAGTGTGCAGAAAATATTCCTGTTGTGAAAGGACTCGTGTCTGTCAGCCAGCTGCTGTTCTGATCAGACAGCTACAGCAGAAGAAGACAGGAAAAAAATATGTATGCAACTCTTCATATCAGGGTCTTACAACTGACAAATGTAACCATACACAGAGGAAATCCAAGAGGCTTTCAAGGGCTCATATCAGATCAAAGACCGGAGAGCCAAAGGGAACTGGAGATACTTTCTCATTAGACAGCGAGGAAGGGAGAGATGATAAGAAAACGGGAGAGGAGAAGAAAAATATAGGGAGAGAGATGCTGGACAGGAACCAAAGTCTAAAAAAAGAGACAAACAGTTAATCATTTGTAATAAAAATTTAAACAGAAATTAAATGTGTGGGTTTATTTTTTAAAAAGTAGTAATGCCCTACACGAATCTCCGGTTTCTTGCTTGAGTTTCTCCGTAGGCCGGCTACGGATGTTATTTAAAAAAATATATATATTTTAAAAATCACATGATAAATTAAACGCATGATAAATTAAAAGAAACTCAGTCATTTTCATTTGCTTCTTTTATTGTTTTTCTCTTTTCCTTCTCTTTTTATCAAAAACTGAATGAAAACTTTTGAGTCTGGTTCTTTGGTCTCAACTGTCCCTTTTTTTGAAAGATAATTTTGTTTACAGAGACTTCATAATTCTTTTCATCGTTTGTCTTTTTTTTATTTTTAATATTTCAAATGTCTTCCAGTTCCAGTGTTTAAATGTTCATTGGGATTTAAAGTTGATTCATCTTTGAGAACGTGTTCTTGGCTTTATTACTTGAAAATGGTATCAAAACAATAACATTATTGCTTAATCACAATAACTTCTGGGACAATTTGTGGTCCAGCAAAATTTGTTATAGTGACAGGTCTACTGACTCCTTTTAATGAGATTCCAGAATAAGTGTTAGAGGGACCGAGTTTCCTCAGTCTGTGTAGAATACAGTAACACAATGCTGACCCTTTCTCATATATTGTTGTGCACTGGTAACCAGCTGAGAGAACGCTACTACACTTTTCTGTTGGTTACAAAGAAACCCCATAAAATGTTGCCGTGTGGAACTATTTTTGGTCGCAAAAACAAACATTCGTAGGGTGAAAACTAGTTTAAGCTACAGTTAGCTAGCTATGAGTGCCATCCTTGTTGCATGTCCGACCTGAGATGATAGCTGATCTAATAACCAGCAAATGGTTTGTTTCTGAGTTTATTGTATTCTGTGTTACTCAAATAATATCACAGCACCAAAAAGTTCAGTATTCTGTGCACTGAACACTTGAAAACAATTTCTGAATTTGGTAATAGTTTGTCAATCTAAATCACGCCTGGGAATTTTACAACATCTGGCCCTTTAGTTGTCCTCGACCGGCAGCTTTATTCATTTAGTTTTGTTACGTTTCTGGTGACGTATTTAATAAAATGACCCATGATATCAAGGGTATAGAGTAAATACACAGATGGGTTGCCACAATCATGATTATGGCTTGACATTATTTCCCACAAGGAACATGTATGACAGCCCAGGACACATACATGCAGCATTAGCCTCTGTTCTCTACCATTCTCTTGTTTTGATACAGATTCTCTGTATAGCATGACATGTGAACAAAGTTGAAAGTCAAGGCAGTTCACCTTCACGTTGCCCAAAGGTGATGTGCACATGGCTTTATGTCAAAACGACAGCTGAAGAAAGCCATCAGAAACGATGGACCCTCTGACAGGGGCAGCTTGACTCATACCTTCAACATTCGACACACTCCGCTGAACCACACTCCGTTTTCCTCCTGTTTGCCGTCGTCAAGTATAGTTGGTTGAAAAAAAGGTAGCGTTTAGCAAGAATATTTCATCTATTAATTTTCACATATCTGATATCTACTTGTATTTATTAGCTTTGTGCCATGAGCACAGGGGTATAACAAATCAATTTAGTTAGTTTAGTTTTTTTATCAGGGGCACGTTGACATGCGACAGGAAGTAGCTGAAATCGCATCCGCAACTTTAGAACTGCAGGAAAACCACTCAACACTGTAGCACATTCACACCAACAATGTATAAAACGCCATGTATATATTTTGATTCAGTCATGGTGACATTTATCGATGTTTTAAGTTGTTTTCTGGTAAAAAATGTCAAAAACCATTTCCACTTTAAAGCTAGACACAATTCTATACAGCTTCATTCACCTCCTTCCTCTCCATCATGAATTTTAATCGCCTTACAAGCATGACATTAACCTTTCCATCCAACAAGCAGCCGTCACATCCTCTCATGTGTGACCTGTGATCTTTGGTGCTGGTGGTTAATTTGGGCGTAGCTGGGAGAGTTCCCCCAGTAGGTGGAGTTGGAAAGGAACAAGGCCAAGACACATTGCTTGGTGCACACCTGGAGATTTGCGCTGAAGTGAAGCTAATATGCTTGAAATAACATGACCCGTGTAAGCTTCAAACACCTGGGTCACCGGTGCAAAGCTGTTGACCGCGGCACCTTGCCAAACCAGATACGGTTCGTCAGACTTTTTGAAGCTAAAAAAGGTGGTAAACTTATGTTTTATGGTTTTTCATCCGTTTTTCAAGGCCTGTGCTCTCTCATCCTGATAATGGTTTCACTGTGAGCAAAGCCTGAATATGGATCGCAAACTGTGTGGCCATCTGGTGCAGTTCATCTCAGTTCTTGCTAAATATTTTGCTCAGACATTTGTCTCTCTCTGTCAAACATTTTTGGGGAAAAAATGATGTTTATTTCTGATTTTGGTCAATAAATACTTTGATTTCCTTTTGAAAAACAGAAAAGAACATTTTAAAATGAACTGGAACAAGGATGCCATCATTAAACAAGAATGTTGAGCTTCAACAGTTTGTTCAGTCATGTACCTGCATTGGAAACTATGAAGTTCTATTTATTAGCAAGCTAATAGTTTTATTGACAAACACGAACCAGCTCAAAATGCCCCTTTCCCACTGAAAAGTCTACCCACATGTACCCAAATTTAACAACACAAGATCACAAAGGCAGCCGTGGGTTTCGTTTGTTAGCATAAAGTTTCTCAAGTAAGAAAATTACATTATTAGGTTTTTACTTGTCCTTTATTTCAATGATGTGGGTTTATTAAAGACAAAAAACAGCTGTAAGATTAAATTTAAATCATTGTAAATTAAATTATTTCATTATAATTACCATTAGCATTTTTTTAAAAAAACTCAAACTTTTTTCTTTTCAGAGTCTGAGATAAATAAATAATTGAGTGAGAATTTATTTTCAACTAACTGAGGGAATTTTAGTTTCACAAATTGCTATTTTGTCGTGAGTTGTCATCAAATACTAAACTTTTTTAAGCTTCACAGTGGAACACCGGTTTGTGAGATCTCCATATGATTTCTCTTAGACAACATTTCTAATAACTTCCCTCTCAAGTGATAAATCAACATTTAATATTATATTTATGACTCAAATTGGACATGGAACGCTGGAATTCCTACTTAATTCAGAATATCCCTTTTAGGATGTTTTATACATAATGTCTTCACTCTTTGGCAACTTTACACTTTGCTCTTGCCTGCCTTGTGTTCACTTTTTTCCCCCTTTAAATAACCTTTTCAGCAAACTTATGATCTTGTCCTTTTTAGATTAGTGTGATTATAGCAAATTATCTGGTAGCTATAAATGTTCATTTGGTTTTTGCTCAAAGCCAAGTAGAAACCCTAGAAATAACTTGTAACCATTTACAAAAAAGTTACAAGGTTTATTTCAATTTAATCATATATGCAAGCAAAAGCTTCTAATAATCCCCTTTAAAGCCCATGATAACACTACAGACTGACGTTGCAGCTCAGATAGAAACATGGCAGCTTCTTTACATGCTACTCAATGTTACTCCAGAAAAGCCATCACTATTGTTGCTCTGCAAGGTCACTCCTCCTAGGGGAGCGCAGTATGTGTACCATCTAATGGATGGGTTTGAAACTGAGTGAGCTGGCATCATCATGCAACTTTAATCCAACATAGTTGATCAATTCTTCTCAACACCCCCCTGGGCAACTCTCCAATCTGTCTAACATGTAACAGAGAGCCAAGAGGTTCTTCATTATGAGGGAGAACTGGGAGCGTCAGAGAGAAGTGGATTTGTGTCATTTCCATGATCCATCCCAGGGGTCTGACAGTACAACTGATGATTGCTTTGGTACATCAAAATGTAACAAAGCAAAGTTGGAAAGATCACAGAACATGGCATGACTGAATTAAACAATTTTTAGTCAGAAAACAATTTTTCTATTCAAGCGGTGTAGAGATTCTGTTTAAATTTTGTGACAGACAAGAGGAAAAGACTGTAAGCAAATTTATTTAAAACAATTCTATAAGGGTTTTATACTTTCAAATTTAATCAGCTTTTAATTAAACTTAAATAGGTTTGTACATAAAATTATGTATCTTAAGTTACCCGTATTCAATTAGTTTAGCTGTGGGGCTTTTTTGTTAAGAAAAATATTAAAGAATGGTTCAAAAAAAAAGCCAACTACAATTGATTGAGCAATTTGAATGGATTCAGAAGTGCCAGGACTAGGAGTTGTGATTCTCTAATAATTTTTTATGCACCTCTACTTAATAGCTTTTAAATAATTTCAGTTTATATCAGCATGCTGCCATTTGCTTTTTATGTTGCTGCTGATATGCCTGAATTTTCATGAAGGGGATGTTCAGTGTTATCCGTACTTTTCTCCATCTTATGAAGAACCTTTTCACAATAATCTTGAGATGGCCCAGAATAGTCTGCAGAACCAGCCTTCTTTATCAGGGTTTGTCTCAAAATTTCAAAAATTTCTCATTAGGCAAGATTTTTGCTGTTACAATTTTGTGAAGAAATGTTTACATTTCTAAAGTTTAAATAAACAAAAAGTAAAAATTATTATTGTTATTTGGTAGATTAAAAAGCATTTGTTGAAGAAATATTATTTTCATTACAACTACCTGCTGCTTTTCTCCATTTTTCATTAAAAAAGCCTGAACACATCAATGCTCCAAAAGAGCTCTCATTACTTCTATTAGGTTTCAGAATCCAGTTATACAAACAGAAGAATCAATACACTGTTGCACAAGGAAAGAAAATAAACACACACACAGGAAAACAAAATCCAATAAAGACATGTGCTTTGTGTAGGAATCGGATACCGCAAACACTTCAAGATAAGTTCATGTTTCTAACTCTGAACCCTGCGGTGCTTTGCCATAACTCTGTAAAAACAGCGATTGACAGCTGCTGAATTTGTTGTTCATTTTCAGAAACACCATCAAATTATGTTGACAGGTATAACTGAGAAGGCCAACAGGGCAACATGTCTCTAGAGTACATTTTATCTGATTGCATTAGTTAATGGTTTCTCTCCTAACCATCCACTCCTCCAGTCTCACTGCTATCTGTGGAAAGAAACACTACAAACACTAATGTGGAGAAGTGCAACATAAACACTACAAAAAGCAAAAGAAAGGTTGTCACAGCACAAAGACCAATTGTGTTTGATACCTCAAATTATGATTATTTTAGTTAAATGAAAATGAAAATAGAGCAACATTTCACCTAACAGGATGTAGCTTGTTTGCTACGCTGTCTGCCTCTCATTCTGATTTTTCCTGTAATAATAATCTTTTATTAGGAATCTTAAAATGCCATTCATCTGTGAGACAGAAAATGGTTTTGTGGGACACATTGGAAATGATCAACGCCATACTTTTCTACAAGGATGGATTCATTCATTTAAACTGGAACAATTTTTACAACCACATGTCAATGTGACGCTGCCTCCACCGTGATAATGTTATTTATCTTTTTCTGCCATGTTTACTAGTTCTGGTTTAATATGGTCAGATCACCTTTGCTGCCTATCCTTGTTGTGTTATTTTTCAAAACATACATATCATTTGCTGTCCATTTCGTCATACATAAAATCTGTGCTGGTCAATCACATAAAACCTCAATAATCACTTCTTTTTGTTCATATCTTATATTTTCTTGCCTTCTGTTGCAAGAAAACAGTTTTCTTCTCTACTTCTCGCCCTAGGTTAGCACCACGGTGTTTGGAGGGTTTTAGCACTTTCAGACTAACAAAATAAATAATAAACTGTTAGCATTTAGCCTGGTGAGATGAAAGTTTTAACTAGAAAAAGATTGTCTTTTCACATCTGACAGCCAATCATTCTCTAGTTAATAAAAAATCACAATGGTGATTCTTCAGCTGCATTTCTTCTTCTTATTATTATTATTGTGGATATACATAATGTGATTATACATAATCTGCACTACTTTGCTACATTTCCTTTAAATGTCCCCACTCTATTGTCACATTTTGGGACATTCAACCTCAACTGGTTTCTTCAAAAAAAAAAAAAAAACTACTATAAAGATTCATTTTTTTGTCTTCTGAGCTACAGATACTTGCTCTAATTAAACTCACACCATCATAGTACATGTTTTATTAATTAAAGACAACTGATTTGCAGTCACATCTCCTGTCATCTAATTTTTGGGTAGGTATAGTGAAAGAAGCTCCTGAGTTTCTCCAGGACAATAAAGAAAAAGAAATGCTGAGGCAGTTTAGAGAGGCAGCACTGCCATGCACCAATGATCAGCAGCAGCAGTAGATGATAATTGAACCAAGCAAATGTCAAACTGGATTTTAACAGGAGATCAAGACAGGCCCAGTAAACCAATTCTAGAGCTGCAGGTCAGTAAGGAGGAAAAGAAGAAAAGACAGCTTATCTGTTGATTTATCTGCATGTGAACGAGGCAGAGTCTCTTCAACACCTCTGTGACTGATAGCTAAATGAGAACAGGGAGTTCTCCTGTTTGGGTTTAGACTCACTTTTTAAAGTTATGCTACAGAGCTGTGTGCGTGTGTTCAGATATGAAACAATGCTGTATTTGTTTGGTACATATACTGAAATGTACCAGTATATGTACACGGCTTAAATATTTTCATTACGAAAAAGTGCACCGCTACATACATAACAAAAACTTGTCTTTTTAGTACACTTCAAAATACACAAAACAACTCCAAATGTTCTTGTATTAGCATTAAAAAATGTCAGTTTGTTGTAAGACTTTTAGAATATCACAAACTTAAAAGCATGTGTTATTTTATAGAGCGGGTTTATGTAAACAGTAGTCATAGAAGTTCAACTTGAAGTTGATTTTAGCTTTTTATGTCTTTTGCTGCTAAAAACTGAAAATAGAACTTCTCTTATTTCCTCACTGTGACTTTAATTGCCTTTTTGTTTGGAAATCATTAACATGACAACCACCAAGTCAAGCTGAATCATGAATGTTTTCCCAGTTGGAGTAGCAGAGGCTCTAAGTGTCTTCACAATAATTAGGAGGAAGCCAGCCTTATCACAACTGCTCATCTTTGGTAAACAATTCTGACTGACTAACAAGGCGACCAATTCTAGTAAAGAACAAATACATTATTTGCTGAAACAAAGTGTCAAAATTAAGAATCTTTGCTGTGTCGGTATGTATCTAAATTAGCTGTGTTTATTTTTGGCAGGGTATAAAAGTGGATTAGAGATTATTACTCTGCTCAAAGAGAATCGACAAAGAGTCACATTCAAACAAACACACGCACACGCACACACACCCACACACCCACACAGCCTTTTCTTTTAACATGCCATTTCCAGGAAGAGTTTGAAGAAGTTCCTCTTTTAAACAAAACTGCTTGGAGTCAACTAACTGCATAACTAATACCTTACATTGTAGCCAATAATTCAGGCTCACAATGCTGAACTAAATTATCACAGTTAACTCTAGAGAAAACAACAAATAATCTACAAACAAGGTAGTGCAAAAAAAATAATAATAATAATTTAGCTTTAAATGTTGCAGTTTTCTATCATTAGACGCACAAAAAGGTGGTATATGTTTGGTGAAACCAGGAGAAAGTATTTAGTTCACCAGCCGCAGTCGGCTACAGGTTAGCATGGGTGGTTTACTGCAGATAGCATGGGGCTACTAGACATTATGGACATGGCGACAATGCGAGGTGCAGCTTCAGGCACTGTGAGCATGTGGCGCCTGCATGAGCTTCAAAGATATGGACGAGTGGTCTGTTCATGTACGCTCATGAAATATTAATCAGCAAATGTAGCTTTGCACATTATGTCTCTGCATTAGCGTAGCATTTATTACAAAACATGAGCTTAGGCAAAGATGGAGTGAGCCGTAGAAAAAGATTCCATTCCCAGAGAAATGTTTCACATTTTAGTACAACCAAAAATTTTAATGTGACAGAACAGAATCGTAGTGCAAAATCAAATCTTTCATCGATTCTTGGATCAGATCTCTTACTCCAACATCTCTGTCTGGCCAGACAGATGTAAAGAGGAGCAGCCAAAGCAAATGATGTGGATTAGCAGTGATTTCCAATAGCAGATTGTCGTCCACGACGTGTTGCTACGGATCATCATCTCTGCTGCCTCAATATTGGCTCAGTCAGAGGCCTCTTCAGATTTATTTTGAGACTGACTGCTACCTGTATTAGCATTTAGCCCTTCAACAAAATGCGGTTCCATCTGAAGTCATGGAAACAAATTTCAACCTTTCACAAACTAATGGGACATTAAGGCTTCTGCTAGATGTCCTTGGTGAATGAATGAGTTTCAAGTCTCTAAAGAATCAACAAACTCAGAAACATCAAGTTTTTATTATGTCTCTGCTGGATGTCACAGTTAAGCAACTCTTTCAGCTGCCAGCAAATGAAAGCTTTTAACTTAGAGGCAAAAACAACAAAAAGATTTTTCTGTTGCCAACAGTGTTCTTTAAGATGCTTCAGATCACAATAAAAAGTTGTGAAATGATTCAAAAGGAGTTAAAAGTTATTTTTTCTCTTCAAACAGCTTCTCCCACAGATCAATAGAAAAAATCCCCTAAGACACACTTGTCCTGCCATCAAGTCGTCTTGTTTTTCTGTCTTTGCTTCATTCCACCTCGGGGGGAAAATGGGGAGTCACTGTAAAATTGATTACAGTTGGAAAATAATTAAGTCCAAATTAAATTATAATTATGACTCTTATCTTACAGTCATTTCTGGAACTGAGGAAGTTGAAAGGGGAAAAACTCATTTTGAGAGATGTCCATGATGTATAGAACCATGAGCTGCAGGGAGACAGGCTGAGGATCTGTAAAATTAATTACCCCTCCATGTGGGGGGGCAGCTTTATCTCAGAGATGGAGCCAGATGACAGTGGAGCAGCAGTTTTTAAACATGTCACTGTAACAAATGGATTTAAATTTGGGCTAATTGCAGGCTGAAATCTTTTTAATGACTTGAAATATATATAATCCTTCACTAGTTAAACATCTGCCTCAAACACTAATAAGGCTACTGACAATCCCTACAGGTTACCACAAATGTATTAAAACAATTAAACTGAAGTTAAAGAACATCACAAAGTTTTTTTAGTAGGCATACAGGCACGTCAGAAACTTTGGATATAGGAAAATTATTTAATCAAGCAGCTTCTCTGTATGGAATACCTGCAATGTCAAAAAAGGACAAAAATGTATTTTATTTTTTTCAAATTGAAGTCAACTTTCAAGTTTCTAATTCCAGAAATTATTGTCTTTTCACTGAACACTAGTCATCTACCTACTCTGTAATGAATTTTTGTAGGTTATGAATATAATTCATTGGAAGATTGGATTTCTTCCAATCTTCCAATAACACATAATTATCAAGTGACATTTTCAAATTTCATGTCAACTTTAAACATTTTTTAACTCAAAAACATGGCGGGCCGCTGGATAAATGACTTCCAAGCGCCACAACCACCAGGCTTAGCAAGTTTTCTGGGGGAAACTTTAACAGTTATTAATTTTTTATTTTTTAAGTTATAATTTAAATATGCAATTGTGTTCTATGAAAAACACTGCAAATAGGTTAAAACACCAGCGATGTCACATTCCTTTTCGAATCCTAGAGAGATGGCTTTTATTTTTAAAGATCAATGAAGTAGTTCATATATTTTGCTTGTCCACTTCTTTACAATTAAATGCATTTAATGGTAAAACCTTTTTGAAAACTTTTTCTCCTTAACCCGAGGCAAAGCTAATCCTCCAGATGATGTCAGATCTGACCTAAATGCAACTCTACCAACCACAGAAAAACTGAGATGACAGGAAACACAGCAGATACCGGCCTGCTTCTCAACCTAAAATAGAAAAGAGGTTTTCATGGCCTTTAAGCTTTACTGTGACCTTGACATCTCAGGGCAGTAGCTATCCCTGCTGATCTAAAATGGCATTTAAGAGCTATTCTGTGGAGGGCAGCTTCACAGCCGATACTGAAGCTGTCCAATTAGACTGCAGACAGAAAGTGTCAGGGTGAAGGTGGAGCTTTTTTACTGGACAAATAAACTCTTTATAGAAGGATACATGAGGACATAGCCTCTGATTGGAGAGGATTTTCTTATAATTCAGGGTAGCTGTGGCTACAATGTAGCTAATCACTATGATTAAGCAAGAAAACATTTTCAAAGATTGGTAAACTTAAAATTCTAGCGAATATTGAACTGGAAGGTATTTTAAATATAAAAAATAAAAATAAAAAAGTCCTTCAAAAAAAAGGATCTTTTCTGCTAATGGTTTGTAGAAAGAAAGAGAAAAGAGGAAAACAACAAAGTTTTAATTTATCATGCAATTCATTGATCAATTGCTTAATGCAACAGACCTAATCAGAGTTAAGGGGCGTCAAATTTGGGTTAAAAAAATTATAAAACCATCTACATTTTTGCTTCTTTGTTTGTCCATAATCTTCATTTTCATTAAAATTATGATGATATCAGCATGTCAGATTGACTTGTGTTATTAAGCTTAAATATAACTGTGACCTGAAGTAAATAAAAGCAGAAGAAGATTTTGCTAAGGTTGGAGAAATGACGGTAATCCCCAGTACACCGGTAACATCACACTGTTCTTCTCCTGAGCCTTCCAACCTGTTGACAAGATGCCAAACCCCAAATCCATATCCTCATGTTGACAAATGTCAACTTTCCTTCTTCACCACATCAGTCACAAACAGAACACAAGAAAAGCAAACGCTGCTACATGGCAGCACTTGTCAAAAAATAACACCCTCAGCTACCAATTCCTAAAGCTAACAGGCTGGGATTTTTCCCCCAGTATGACTTTTTAAAAGGTGTTTTGTTCTTTTAAAGAACATGTCATCAAAATCAACACAGCAGTACAGAAGCAGACAGAACAGCAGAGTTCATCCATCCCACCCTTCATATACGCCACAGCTCTGTTTAAAACTTTTACAGGGAAAGATTTCACTCAGCACTGTAGTTCTAATGTTCAATTGCAATAAAAAAAATGTGTGTGTAACTGCAGGGAGCTTTTCCTCTTCATTGAATCTTGAGCAACTTCCATGAAATTAGTTTAAAGACTTTTTTCTGTAACATAAACAAAAACACAAACAGCCAAAATACATCTGCCGCTTTTCCAATTTTTTTTTTCTGTTTTTGTGCAACGGCCTCTAACCACATGCAGTCAGTCAAAAGTTCTAACTCTGACAAGTTTCAATTCCAATCGAAGGAGAACTTTATCCTCTGTTGTCTTCTCTAAAATATTCAGGATTCTGTGCAGCACAACTAGCAGGATGCTTCACAAGAGGCACACATTTGAAACAACTCATATCTGCCAAAGTTTTGTTTATATAATCCTAAAACTTTCCTTCAGGTTTGACCTTGGAAGAACTCACGTTTTAACTAGATTCACAAATTATTATTTTTTTAAAAAAAGGCTATCTTAGTGTCAACTCAGTGGAAATTCTCACATGAGATGAAGCAATGGCTTGACCTAAACTAAAGTAGGGTGCCCATTTTGGAATCTGAATAAGACTGCCTTGTTTTAATTGGCTGAACACACTGTTCCAGAGCACATCAGTGGCCCCTTTACATGTAATTAAACTCCAGATTTCCTCAATTATCTGCAGTGGGGAGAAATGAAAGGTTGAAAAGTGAGGAAGAGGATGAGCACAGATGGAGGATCATTTTCTGAAGCGCATCACACAAAAGGTACAAATGTGTGTGGGTGCGTGTGTGTACGTCGAGACATCCCAGGTGTACACACTGTGGTCATATGTAGGATTAACATCTCTGCTGTTAGAGTGAAATAAACGGGAGTCCCCGTGATTTTCACTGCTTCTGAGCCGATTCCTCTGGAGAGCAGAATGTTAACCAGATACCAGGCTTCTCTTTTTTTTGTTCCTCCGGTTTACTTGATGAATTTAGTCTAGCTAGTGCACTGACCTTCAAAAATATTACCAAAAGAATAAACTTTCCTTGCATGACATTTTCATGTTCCAAATAGAATTTTACTTGGTTATTTCAAGACAAACAAGCTTCAATACACATTAAAAAATGTGTTGAGTGTGCTTCAAATAAATTTGCTATCATTTTTCGGCATTATATTTTATCTTTATAGATCACTGGCTCTGACCAGCATCCAGTCGGTTCTGCTTTTGCTCACTTTTGCTTACTTCTTGTGTGACAGAATTTTTTTATATATTTTTTTTGGACAACAACACCAAAAATAAAACTAATGCTGCCTTTTGAATAATTAAAGTGCGCAAATAGTTAAGACCACCCCTCTAAAAACAATTATAATTGCCTATTGTTGCAGTTCAAACACTAAGCATACCTTAATATCATTACACACCGTAGAAAGTCTTTCAACACTACTGCAAAAGATAACATACATGGTTTATCTAATCTCCACTCTTGCCAAAAAAAATGGCAAGGAAAATCAATGACGCTCCTGGTTTGGCTGCTTCGCAAAGTGACAGCCAGTAGTGTGTCAAGTAGCCTTGTCTCCAAGTATTTCAGCTTTCTAAGTTCCTTTTTTTTTACCAATATTTTAGGTATGCTCAATGAAAAGAATCTGTTTGATCCTCACAGCATTTTTGCAAATAATGTGGAGTCACATTCCATAGACGTTGTGAAGCCGTGAATAATGAACCGCAAATAGAGGGGGTTCCACTGTACAGGGAAGTGCCATGATAGTTAAACAATGTTTTGGACATAAATCTTGTTCTGCATAATGTTCTCATCTTGCTGATCATAAGTTTACAGATGTTGGCAGTGACAAAGGATTTAGTCCTGAAGTGTATGCTATAAGTGAGAAAATCACTAGCATCCTGTTAGGTGTGAACTTTACACACAACTCATCAGAAATAATGACAAAGACCATGATTTCACTAGCACAATTGGGAAAAGTAGTAAACCACAATTTGCTTTCCCCCCGAAAAGTTTCACTAATAAACTTTTAAAATAATCTACAATCAGTTCAAAATAACCCATTGCAAGTTTGTCTAATCCAAATACTAAAGTTGTTATGCTTCTCTATTTCTAATAATTCCTACTAGCAAAAATGAACTGAAAATCCTCTACTATGATTCAGTTCAGGTTTGATCACAGTAAATATTTTAGATTGGACCTACATATGATCAGAAGTAGACTGAAAAAGGTGAAATCACCCTTTAAAGCAGCGCAGACAGAAAGCAGGTGCTCAGTTAAAGATCATTACTGGCTCACAGCCATCATCCAATATCATATCTACCCCGTCTAGCAGACTGTTCTACTTAGCAGCCAATTAATTCAGAAGAGATGAGGCTTTCTGAAAGCACTCACCTTAAAACCTGGAGCTGACAGCAGCTAGACAGCACTTCACTTTGACCAGAAATACCACTAGGTCTCATTACACCACTACTCACAGAAGACCACCAATGTAGAAACAAAGAATCTGCTTTAGAAACAAACTAAAAAAAAAAAGTATTTACAGGTGTGGTGCAGCTTGGTATAATGTTCCCTTCTTTATGTTTGTCCTTATAGAAGTCAAGTGGCTCTTTGAGTTTCTGCCTAATCAAAGATGAGGGAGCGGACACCTGGAGGAGAACGTTAACGAGGTCACAACCTGCCTCCTCATCTGGCCTCTTCACCAGGACTCTACAGAGAGGATCAAGGGCCATCACACATATGCCCTCATGCATACATTACAGCAAGCAGAAACTTCAACTACAAAAGTTAAGAAATGCTTTCTTTTATGGTATTCAAAATTAACAATGGCAGAGAAAATAGACTTCGTGCTACATAAGCGTCTACATGAAGAGTAAAAGCCAAAGGAAGCCTCAGCATCAACATTCTGTGAAACCCACGGCTGGCGCTCGTTCCCTTATTATCAGATCTGTTCATTCACAAAGTCTCTGTCCTGTTTTCTTATGCTTGGCATGTTTGGATGAGTAATTGCCTCAGATCATATGGGATCTGCTTTCAGTCTGCCTTGTTCTGTTGTTTTTTCTGTGACTAATAACCTCTATTGTTCATAAACAGAACTTGCGTCCCTGTTCAGAGAACACAGGACAGCGTTTGGTTAACACTAGGACTACCAGGATTTTGAGAAATTCCTATCTCTACCAAGAGGGGCCAGATTGGGTATCTTCCTAGAGCTACCGAGAGGGGCCAAACTGGGTTATTAGCATCCAAATGTGGCCAAACTGACGACTCTGAATGGTCTAATTAGCATCCATGTAGATGAGCAGGGGGGAGGAGAGCCAAACTCACTACATCAACTTTCACGCTCAATACACAGCAGTTAAAGTCACCTTCTCCCCACTCCCCAATTCAACATTTAGGCGTATGCTCACATTTTATACATATAAAAATGACTGCAAACAGACGTGCAATTGCACTGTTTCTCTTAATTTTAAAACATTGCAGTGGATAATTATGTAAATGGAATAGAAGATAATTTATTTTTAAGATTTTTTACTCAATTTTTACCATTTGCATGTGAAAAAGGCAGAATTTTGTGTTTCATAGACTCAAGTGTGCTCACCAAAGTGTTTAATGTAAACATTTTTCATCAAATCCAAGGTTCTTTATTGCATTTACATTTTTATCAACCCTGATGGAATTGAGTTACAGAGACCAATACCTTTACCCAAGCAATTCAGAAATGTTCTTCTGACATTTTTACTGTGCCAGCTTACATCTTATTCAGGCCCAAAAACTGGATACAGTTATCTGTCGATGATAGGCAGAATGTATCTTAGGGAGAATTTAAAGTTCAACACAGGGCTAACACAGAAACACACCAAGATGGCTACTTAGATGTACTAAAACAAGGTATTTTGAATATTATTAATATTTATGCTTTAGCACTGCTAGAGGAAGTCCAAACACTAGGGCACGAGAGAACGCAAACTCTACAGAATAAATCCAAGGCTACGATTCAAACTGGAGATCTTTTTTTCCAAGGAGACATTGGTAATTACCACACCGCTGTGCTGCTTCTGTGTAACTTTGTATTTATTGATATTGTACATGAAAAATGTTTGAAATGTATCTTTGTTCAATGCATTTGTGATTTTTTTTTCACAAGTGAATTGGATAAAATACACAGCAATCTTCAGCATAAGATAGCTCATCTTCTCCACAAGTTGAAAAAAATTGCATTTCCTTTCCCACTTATAACACATTGGCATGTGATGTACAATATATTGAGAGTGGATTTGCACACATCTGCCACAGGTTCCCAAAGTTTCAGGAGAATTGGGGTAAATTCACACCAGCCCTCTTTAGCCCACGTTAATACTCTTTTTCATTTGCCTAGAAAATTTGGTTGATTTAGGGAGGTGTGAATGTGTACTCAAACTCTAATGCGGACCAAAGAAGTGAACTCTGGTCCTCCTAAAAGCCTAGGTCTCGGTTCAGCTGAAGTGAACTGTAGTGCGGTTTGAATGTATACGTGAATGCCAAGTGGTCCTGAGACCGCTCCAAAAGCAGGAAACGCACTACAGCAGAGGGTACTTGTGTGAAAAACAACATTCTCCATAGTTTGATGCCTCATCCCCGACTCATGCTGAGCAGATTTTGTTGAACAGTGTTTGTTTTTTCACATTTATCCAAAGACAAAATAAACATCCAACAACAGCTAAAATCTTTGGTCACCCCTCTTTTGCTTACATTTTTAAGAATCAAGTTGTGCTTAGTGTCTTGTTCAGATTTTGTTCTGTCATTTCCTTCAGTGATTCTTAGTGCAGCATTTTCACAGGCAAGAGGATAAACAAGTTGCTAATGGGGTTTCATTTGTTTAACACAATGCAGTGTGAAAGCATATCTTATCAACTTAAAATGTAACAGATGTTACAATTTTGAATGTAATGATTATCATGACATGTAAACAAAAACAGAGTCACGTCAGATTTTAGCAGTTGTATGACTTCATTTTTATCTTTGGCAAAAGACTACCAGCAATTCCTCCCGCTAGCGCAAGACATGCACATTTGCTTTGGTTTATTTATCCAGAATGCTTTGACCTACAATTCACGTTTTGCTTTTGGAATGGTATTCACTTTGCTTGGCACATACTTATGCATTCAAACCACACCTAATAACCCTGGTTATTAGGTAGACCAGAGTTTGCTTTTCGATTTCTTTATGGTTCCATGTCATAAATGCCGGGGGTTATTTCTGTGTTTTTTATAGAGATAAGAATAACATTGATGCTGTGTAAAAGATCGACAGCTTGTTGAGTATTTAAACCTACAAAACCAACAGCTGAAGAGGCAGTCAACAGACGGGGGTGAGGATGCATGCAGTGTGATAGGCTTAGACGTTGACAATTGTTGAAAGGATGTAGATGACCTGCATGGAACAAGTACTCTTAGTTTTCCTGCTAATTACTCTCTGATTCCAACTGAACACACCTGGAAGATGGCAGCTAACATCCTTTCATCGACATCATTAAATTGACTTTTCACCATAGTGTGCTGTGAAACCCCAGTCCTCTATTGCAATTTCAGAGAAGAAATTATAGAAAAGACCATAACCATCCACCAGTCACTACAACAGCTTATTACTAAATAATTAATATAGGCTAGTGGACAGACATTTCTGCCTATAGTACACATTTAAAATCAATTAAATGGTGCAGTTGTTGTTGCTTGTTAGGTTAACAACTGACCTAGCAAAACGTATGCAGTAGATCATGAACAGTTTATTAGCTGATAATTTAACCACTAAGAAAAGACATTTAATTTTGTTGTAAAGTTTGCAAAAAAAAAAAGCCGTAAACAAAGGATGCAAAATATACAAAGTTTTAGAGCGCATCTGCTATCAAACTGGTTAACATGTTGTTTAAAAAAGAAAATTGAGAGTCAAGACAAGATACTAGAGGGACAAAACTTAGAAAACAACATCAGGATTTGTTGTAAGAATTACCATGCAAAGAGAAACTATGCATGGGACTTGAAATATACTGCATTTGGTGAGCAGGGGGGAGGAGAGCCAAACTCACTACATCAACTTTCACGCTGATTGTCCTTGGAACAGGATAGTAATGGCCTTATTTACATAACAAAGGCGCCTCTTCACACCCTCTCTTGGAGGGCCAAACTGGCCCCTCTTTGGTAGCTCCAGGGACAGGGCCAAACTGGCCCCTCTCTGGTACCTGGACGAAGATTCCCATTTTGGGAATCTTTGGTAGTTCTAGTGTTGGTTAAGTAAAGCAACTTCTGCCTCCTTTTTAGTCTGCTTTGTCAAAGTTTAGATACAGAGTTGTCATGAGGTGTGATGGGCATTGACTCTTGTACAAAGACTGACCTCCAAATCCACCACTATGCCAGAACTTACAAACTTTCCGTCAGTGTCTTCCTAGTCATTATCTGAGGATTATCTTTTCTGTCTCTTTGCCAGACAACATAAGCCTCTTTTGTTGCTCCTTTCAGAAGTGTCTTGAACCCGATGTTTACCCGTTTCCGACTCACGTCGACCCACCAGGACGTTGTCTGACCTTGGAATGTTCTGTAAGGCTGGACTGAGCCCCTTTCTGCACTAAGGTAACTCCTGAGTCCCACCTAAACTGGAGAACATCTCCTGGCCTAATCACAAATAGTCACCATGATTACTTCCAGAGGATGATTTGATGAAATAGAATGGTGATGTTTAAATTATTGCCATTGTACTGTCACTGATGTAACAGGTGTTGTGTACAATAAGTTTTACATAATTTGAATCTAACTGATAGTTTGCATCCCTAAAAGGTAACTTGGAGATAAGTGACTGTCCATGGAGGGATTGACACATGACATGAGGACGCTGAAATTGAACCTACAACTTTCCAGTTGTAGGAAAAGCCACTCAACTAATGTCATGAAAAAAAAGCCTACGATAAAAGTTCTGCAACAGGTTCTTGGTATTGGTGTTTGTGTCCATCCTGGCAGCAGGTGAGAAATATTCACTCTTCCAGCTGAACGTGGAGCTGTAATTCACCACAGGAGTGCATACTGCTAAGTGGGTCACAATCAGCACAGTCTGTCTCCCACACATATGCTCAAGCAGCACACGTCTAACCCCAGGTAATGTATAATAAAGAACAAAAAGAGACAGTGTCATAACCAGACAACAGTCACTGTACAAGTGGGATTTACTGACATCACATGTAACTCCACTGATATTTTTTTGCATCAAGACTGAGTGGAAACATTTCTGATCACAGAGAAGCTGCTGAGCTCAGCCAGCTAGATAACGGCTCCTCAGTAAAGTCAATACTGATGTGATGAATTGAGACAGAGGAGCTGTAATGGAAACAATCAGGCCAGTTTTCACGCTGAGGAAAAAGAAGAAGAAAAAAAGAAATCCTGGCTCTGCAGGAAAGCCTTATTTCTCAACAAGGTCACAGAGCAAGCGGGCCAGATTAAAGTGACAGTTTGGTACTGCTGTGCTGAAGGCCAGCAACACCTACCTCACTTCACACTTTCACTAAGCACTCACAATTAAGAGAGTAGTTTAAAAGCAGCTAAATAGCACACCCTGTTGTATGTCGGACTAGTTGTTCCCTTACTTTTGACAAGCCTTGCTGTAGAAGAACCACCAACGTCTTCTACAGCAAGGCTTTTGCTCCTGCTACGACACAAGATTAAGACACTTTTACATTGCAACTGTAATCCAACAGCAATTAGATGTAATAAGGTAGCAAATAAATTTAATTGAAAATATTTCATTCTTATTGTCCCATGTGAAGGGAAAACACAGTCAGAAGCAGGTCGTCTACAATAACTGGATGAAACACAATAAATTTCTTGTTTTCCTTTTATGTTTTTACCACATTTAACATTTTAAATTCTTTTAAATTCTTGCTCTGTGCCCAATATGGCTTGTAGCAGCCGCTGACAGGATCTTTTAGGACTTTTCTATGACAAAGTGTTTCGTTTTTCTATTCTTTCATAAAGGCCAGATGTGTGAGTGCATAAGTAATAGCTTTCCTGTCGATTGATTTTATAGGAGCTTTCTGCTGTGTCCTTTGGTCTTCATGATGCCGTTTCTTCACTAATGTGAAATCCAACAAACCTCTGAGGTCTTCAAAAAGTAAACTACTCATATTAATAAGGTGGCTCCTGTTGCCAATTTGTTGCATGCAGTCCCCATTCCACTTGATTTAAAACATCAAGGATCAGATTTTAGCATAATAAGTGCTAACAATTCCCAGTGGGAGTTACTTAGTAAATTGTGAAGCTTAGCAGTTATTAAAAGCCAGCAAACCATAGAACACATGACTAAAAAAACAAGGTCAGAGAAGACAGCAGCATGAGTTCATCATGTGATCGAGAGTGAAAGTGACAGGGGTCAACCTGATTAAGTGCTTCTAAAGTTGAGGCTGTAGGTGTAATTTACAGGCTGTCTCCATACAAGGAAGTAATGACAATGAGACTTGGGCAACACAGTGCAAAGGCTAAATTAAAAAAATCCCACCTAATTAACACTTCCAACAGAATCATTAGTTTCCCCTGGGCATCACAGCCATGACATCAGATGGACTAGACCACAGCATGTAGAACAAACAGGAAACAGTGAAGATGTGCATACGTTCAGTCCAGTCATATGCTCTTCTTAAGTTTATTTATAATTTGGTGTATCCATTTACTATGGGATGGAACAATTTGTCTAGCTCAGACAATAGTGGGTCCACAAGAACGAAAGATTTTAACAATATTTTAGGGAAAACCAAGGTTTCAGAAATTAAACTGTAAAATATTTCAGGCCATGTTTATTAATAAGTCCTTGCTGTTTCAATACATCTGTCAATCTATGGTTTATTTCAAATAGATGTGTCATAAATATTTAGTTGTGTTTTAGTAAATCTCTGTTCAGTGTAGAATAATCAGATTCATGTTTGATCAATTTCATTACTTTTGGTTCATTAAAAACACAACAGTCCCTTTGGTCTAGTGGTAACTGAAACCTACAAATGAAGCTTTTGCATTGTTAGCAGTGAACGGTTAGCCAATCACAGTATTTTTATGGTGCTTATAAAATTGTCATATCTTTTCTGTCACTGCGTTCTATTAGGCTGCTATGAAACAGGTGCCAACTTTAGCCCAGGAGTGGTCAGCCATTTTTCCTGAAGGTCTGCTTCTAAAGGCACTGGCACTAAAGGACCTTACAGGGACACTTGTAGAAAACAATTCCTCGCCTTTGAAGCTAAATCCCTTTTTTAATCTAAAAGGAACAGATGTGACAAATGAGCAATAAAATGTAGTGAGAAAGTACTGCAACATGTTGCATGTTGCAGTACATGTTGCAGTACTTTCTCACTACTTACAAGTTAATGCACCTTCTTTCACTCTCTCGCTGTTTGTTTGCTACTATATAGCACCAAAAATGATGCCAAGAGTTCTTGAATATTAGTGAAGCAGACTTGGTCAGCCAGCTTAGCCAAAGATCTCCCATGTTTTTGGGCGTTTTTCAAAGCTGATGTCCACTAGACAAATTCGCGCAAAGGTACATTTGTACAACCGTGTACACATACTCGCCATTGCAAAGTAAACAATCACATTGAACCGTTTTGTATGCGACACTGAGCTGATAAGGTTGAGAGTAGGTGCATCCAATCACAAGGACATGCAGCAGCTACACTGCAACAATGCACAGCAACCAGACAGTCACTTTGTGCAGAACTTACAGTTATGCAGTGGCTGTCCTGGTGGAGAAGGAACTGGGGTTGGGGACTATCTTGTTAGCACCCAAGTTTGAATGACAAATTCCTTCATTGTGAGAAATGAAGGATTTTGTCAAGAGAAATGTAAGCACTATGAAATCTCAACTGAGAACTGAGTCAGTGAGGCTCACAGAATACGCCAGAGTATATGGAAACCTCCAGGTTTCTTTCAACAGAAGAAGACAACAAACATTTCCTCTTGTACTTCAAAATAAGTTACTTAAAGATAAATTGTGAGACGTAATAAACTCACTCTCATTTTCTGGGCTCATAATAGCTAAATTGCACAAAAAGATAGAAAGTCTTTACTTTCATAAGAAATACGGAGACATACTGTTATAAATGTTCAGATTATATATATATATTGCATATATAAAGTTAAAGCTTTCTTTTCAAGAGGAAGTTCTGGCCATAAATCAGACATGGCTTTCTCCTCACTGAGACTTGCTAAAACTGGAAAATGTAAGACTCAAGAATTAAACCTTTCCCAACAAACTACATTATTGTATAAAAAAAAAATTTAAGTCACATCTTCACAAAGTTGTTGCTTTGAATGCCGATTGGGCACAAAAACTAATATTTCAAGGCATTTCTCAAAAATATTGGACCAATTCAATGCAAATAGACAAAAAAAAAGGGTTTTCTAAAGTATAGAAGGGTAGACAAATCATGGCATGTACAAGAACCACAAACTAAAGCAAGAGCATTTCAAATTGTCCATCAGGAACTGCTTTCTAAATAAGCAGGTTTAAAAACCTAGACGGGGCCAGAAAATTGCACACTGGAAGAGGTTTTCCATTACATTCTGAGCTAATTATACATCACCTCAGATCTTTGTTTTCTGGTCATTACCCGCTGAGATTGAATCTAAATAGCACAACATGACCTAAGCTGTTGCAGCCAACACCGAGTGGCAAAGAGAAAACCACGTTTCCACTTGCCAACCTTGGGTTTCCACAGAAATGATACCTGCTGTGTGAACTGTGGTGCTCAAAAAACACAAAACAAGTTATGAGATTTAAGTATTAAATTAATATCTGTGTAAATGTAGTGCAGATAACAGGAAGAAGAAAAAAAATCAATGGAAGGAAATACAAAATTCTAATGAATAGGATTTGAGTAGAATGGATTAGTCAGTGTTTTTCTAATAGGAGAATAGTGTATTTCTTTATCTTAAAATCAATCAAATAAGTTTTGCTTTCTTTGGTCCTTTTCAATGCAGAATTGTCATTTAAAAAATGATGGCCAAGACAGAAACACACCCAGAATTAGAGATGAAAAAAGAGAGTTTTTCTTCCAGACTGCATGTTTATCTGAAGGGCCTGCGAGGGTGTTTTTATCCAAGGCCAAAGTCTGGTCTCTGTGATCAGTCGGCCATGTTGCGGAGGAAATGCTTATTATGCGGTTGTCCACGGGTCTTGTTTGTTATGACCTTGAAGGCTCTTCTCATGGCACAATGGGGATGTAAAAAAATATCAAAGGAGACCACAGGAACCATCTTGGGAAAGAACAACATTGACTCAACCACTACATTTTCCCTCTTTTTCAGCTTTGAACAACCACTTTCTCACTGTCACTGAGTTTTAACACGTTGTAATGTTTCTGTTTGTTTTTTCTTAATTGCAAACAGGTGACCAAAATGCAGACAGAAAGGTCACTTCAGTGAAATTAGAAAATAAACTAGTTTCTGACATCTGTGGCTCCAGAACAAATTTGGGGAATTTGCTTTATTACACCAGATTCCTTCATGTCTATGGAAACATGTCTTCCACATGCAATGGGGCCAACAATGCTGGCCAAATTTAATTACATTGATGCACATGGTGGCGTCTGGCGTGCTTCTGACATTCCACAGCACGAAACCCAGTGATCATTTTCACACTGACATTTCTAATTAAACCACTCCAATCCAAGGCTGGAGTCCAGTTACCTGTTCTGTCTCATGTGTCGTCTTTGGTACGACACATAAATTGTGGAAATTAGTTACTTCACAAGATGTCCTGATAGGGATGCACCTTTGACATGTTAACAAGCACTAAAGAGCCAGCCATGGAAGAGTGGAAATCAGAAAAACCTGTCCCATAAAACTGGGCAACCAAAACAAACAGCCTCTGTGATGCTTATTACAAACTCAGTCACGAAACGGAAAAGCCTCGTCTCCACTAGCGCCACATAAAATAAATCTCCCAGTTTGTTCCTCACATCCAGCTGAAAGACGTGCAGCGCAGCAGCTCTAGCTCGTCTTGCAGGGCTGACCAAAGGTTGTATGAGGCCTTGAGAAGAATTTGATTTAGGGTCTCCTCTTCCTGCTAAGAACATCAGCACCACAAACAGCGTTTCAATATAAATTTAGTGGAATCTGGTAGAGGGGGGCTAGATTAATTGGCTGAGCATAAGCGCAATCATTGATCATTGTAATTTGCTGTGATGTATTTATGAACAAACCAAGCTCCACCACAAAGGTTAAACATAGTCTTGAGCTAAAATCCCTTAACCCTATTCATACTTTGAATCAACATCGTTGATCTTATCAGTATGAGTGTATACGTTAACTTCAGTAGAGATAAATTGGTTGTAGCTATCTGCCCTTATACATTTTCACCATGAGGATGCAGATTAATGCACAAGGACAAATGGGACAAATACACTGGCAATACAACGCTCAATGAATGGCAGGAAGCATTGTTAATTCACATTAGAGCATTCATGCATCAGACACCTCTTTAACATCTATAGTCACCTTTGAATCCCTGTTAAGATAATCCTATTAACACATATGGAAGGTGAAATGGAGGAAAGGGTCAAAAATTAACTCAAGCTAATGCCCATCTGGCGTGTCTAGAAGCTGCCACATGATATTACTGAGAGCTCAGTCTGTCATATTTTACTTTAAAAGGTCAATGGTACACTGCATGCCAACATAAACGTAAACAGCCTTTAACATGGACGTACTAAAGTAATCTACATACGTCAAAACAAATGTTATTTTTGCCAATGGAAAAAGTAAAAACTGCCAATTAGATGTGCCTAAAAATAATTAGAAAATGGAAACATTGGGGCAAAGTTAGACAAACTTTGTAGAAAAAGACCCTGACCATGTGCAAATGCAACTAAAGTAAGCAAAGCCAAGAATGTGTGGTGGTTCATTTTTTAGACTACCAAACATATCGTTTTTATAATACTAGACAGCCATCTTCTGGATATCATAGACGCCATACAGTAGAGCAACTGCAGTAGTTAAATGATTCCTTGAAAAAAAAAAAAAATATATATATATATATAGTATATAACATGGTTTAAAGGTATTTTAATGAGCAAAGTTTTCCCAGGTTGTAGGGAACATAGAATAAAAAAGCATTCCCCATCCTCCATCTGTCACTGAAAGCAGTCTGTACTTTTCCTTTGCTTATCAGGACAAATTCAGTTGAATAGAAATGTTTCTTTTAACAACTATCAAGTCTGATATGCAACCAACTGCAGTCCCAACCAGAGCAGAGGTCTTACTCAAGTCAACTGACTTGTAATAATTTAAAAAGCAACAGAGCAAAAGTGAAAATTTTCTGCTCTCAAAAGTATGCTTACTGAAAATCTACTATTTAACAGTTCTTAAGGGAATGTGTCCAAATGAACATTCCATTTTGTATTTTACTGTAATACCGTAAAATACGGTATATAGGATATAGATGACTATGCTCTACCACTATGTTGTTCTGGATACATCTGGAGAAATTTTGAAAGGACCACCAAATATGCAGTGTGTTTGTGGATGAGCACTGCAAGTTCTTTTTATTTCACCAACATAAAACTAAATGACTCATCTTTCTGTAACCCTGCTCGACTCAGTTGAAAAACAACAGATGTTTCAAAATGAAACATTCATTTTTTCCAATATACAGATAAAAGATGGACCACACAAACCAGCCAATTGAACAAACATCAATTTTCTCCAAGCTTTCAACCCTTATAAATGGCAGCACACTATCATCTGCAATCAGACGATACTTCTGGGGGTCATTATTACTTAATTGGCATACTGAGATGTACAAAGCATTTTCCACCCACACCGTAGAAAAGATAACAGATGGCCAAGAATCATTTTGTAAGGCTAAATTTATTTCTACATGTTTTTGTAACAATACAGTATCAATTATATGCTTTTAAAAATGTGTCAAATGCACAGCATAATCATTTAGTTTCCTCAGTATGTAGGCCATCTGAATAAAACCATGCAAGACAAATTACTCTCTGAAGCACATTTTCACCAGCTGCCATATTATCCTTTATTATGCCACCATCATACGGATCAAATACCATTTGTAAAACCCAGTGTGCTGCTGAATTATTTACTCATCTTTGACTAGCCAGCTTTATGCAGCTGGAATAGTCATTATGAGAGAAGAAGAAGGGGTCTTATTCAATAGCAGACAGAAAAATGAAAAGGCAAAGGTGACTGACGGGAAGTTTGATGACTCATGTCGCCACGTTTTAGAGGGAGAAAATATAAAGAAATTTTGAAGTTCGAACACAAGCAATTGAAAACATTCTTTCCATTATTTTTCAAAGTAGAAAAGTAATTTCTTTATTTTCTTGTCACAAAAGCAGAAAAGTATGCTCTTGTAAAAAATATGGAGCTCCTTAAACGGATTTGCTCCGTTGAGCCTGTGATATGTTATTGTTATAATATGACCACTTTTCAGTAATTAGTCATCTAAAGCATGAGTTCTCCCATTATATTATAAGTGTATTTTAAGATTTTATTGTTGGTGTTTTGGTAATTATGTGTTACTGGGAGACATTATTAACAATACCTAGTCATTGTTCAAATTTCTTGTCACCTTTCTTAACTCAAAAGCATGCTGGGCCATTGCTGCACTAGCACCCCAATAACTGGGCTTTTCAAGTTTCCTGGGGGAAACCCTTCTAAATTGTTCTAAATATATCCAGACAAGTCATAAGATTAAAGTTACTAATCACTGTGTGTTATCATTTCTGTCACATTCCTTTGTATAAACCTATATTTGCCATTTTCTGGAGTCATGGTGAGTGGTGTCACATATGCAACAAGTCACCAAGCAACCAACAACTCAAACAAACAAAAATGGAGGGAGGAGAGAGATGTGCATTTGCTAGCTAATACTGTCACTATTTTGAGTCTGTGTCAGCTAAGGGCAAAAATATTAAGGTTTGATATACAAACTATTCTGGTGACAAAGTCTTATTTAGCATCAAAAACCGTCACACTTTCAGAACCATTTTAGAGAAAGTTCCAGCAGCTGGTGTGACTACAGGAGGAAGTCCTCCAACCCAAACAAAAGCAAAAGTTCAGTACAAAAGGTTTATTTTAGATTTTTTTTTAATTAAAACAAGTATTTAAGCTAGGTTACCTAAAGAAAAACAGTATGCAAGTTTAATTTAAGTTTTTAAGTAAAACTCAAAATGTCATTTTAACTCAAAAACAGAGTGGGTCGCTGGATGACTGCAGCCCACTATGTTAACATTTTGACTGCTAGCAGTAAAAGCTGATTTCACTGTTAAAAATACACTTCTGATAAAGTGAGTATCACTTTATTATTTCTGAAATCAAATTAAGTTACTTTTTAAAGAATTAATCAGATTATCTTTTCAAAATAAGGGTGGCAACAATGGCTCCTATATGGATCATGATGAAGAAAACTGCTATAAATAAAAAACTAGATTATATTCTAGATAAAAATTAGGATTTTAACCAGAATGCATCAAATATATCTTGGAAAATCCACCACTTACATAGAGCTAGTAGATGAAAATTAGATAAGTTTCCATTTTAAAACTGATTTATAGATTTTTATTATTGTTAGTTAGATTTTTTATAAGTCAATTTAGTAACATTTACTAGCACTCAATGTTCTTGTGCTTCATCACATTTTAAAAATGCTTAAATAAATTGAATCAAACCCACTAATGATAAGAGGGAAAAAACGAAACAAAAACACAGACCCTGGCAGAAAACGAAGTAGCCTGATGCGAAATTGTGAGATTTTTACAAGCACCAGCTGTCCCTTAAACCTTCAGGTCCAGCTGTGAGATGATTTTATAGTTCTAATGATCAAGGTGTAATCTGCAGTGCTTACAGTTATGAGCAGTGGTAAAAACAATGAAGCAATGTTTCCTTTATGTCATTCCCATCCACACAGCCCACATGGATCCACGGTGCACATCTGTGTGTCCGTGTCCTAATAGCGGAATCCTTCTAAGCCCTTGACATTATTGGCAAATATTGGTAAATTCATGTAATAAGCAAAACAAACAACTGCTCTGACAGCACAGATGGTACATCCTCATTAGGCTACTTATGTCTGGAAGCAATGATAACAGCAATGTGTAAATAAAATTAAAAAAGAAGTCAATATTTTTGTGATTTTCTAAGAGCTGAACATTAATGCTTTTTTGCCTCACTGAACTCAGGTCAAATATAGTATATATGCTAATTTGGTAAAGATGGCTCACTATGACTCCTATCGAGCCATGTAGCTCCATTTAGCATAATATTGTTTTTTAAACCACAGCCGTCTTCAACAGCTCGCAAAATTGTTTGACTTCAAAGTGCTACGATAATGTTCACAGTGAAAGTGAAAACTTTCTGACTGTGTCACAGGACCGTTTCTGCACAATGTTCTATGCAGGCACATTGTGTAGAAACGATGTGTTTTAATCGGGTAACATTCAAACTGCTAGGTTTTTATCAAGCAACAGAGAAACTATTTTTCTGCAAGTTTCACCTGCAAATTTAACTAGAACGTCACTGAAATATGTAAAGGTTCAAATTACCAAAGCAAAGGGCTTATTGTTTTGTTTCTCAAAACAATAAGACAGCATTACCCTTGCACTTCAGCTAACTATTCAGGATAAAAACACCAGTTTACTGAAGACTGCAGCCATGAGTCATTAGGTGCCTTAAATAAGACAAACATATTACTAATGTAAACCAACACTCATTCAAAACAACTTTTAATCTGCAGTTATTTATCTGCATGAAGGACCGAGTCATAAAAATGAGGAATATAGCAACATCCGATATCAATATTGTTGTTATGTCTGATGACAAATATTCTGAATATTTCGCTATCATTTTGAGACCACAACAAAAAAATGTCAAAAATGTTGTTTTTTTTGCTTCTGTGACATTGCTTCTTTGCACCACAATCACTGTTACATGCCCAGATAAATACCACATGACCAATCCACTGCTGAATAACATACAAAAATAGCAATTTGGAAATAAGCTTTGGTTATTATTATTAAGCCAGTTTTACTTATGGGACACATACTGATATGTCAAATAATAGATGCTAATGCAATAAAATATTCTTAAATTACATTAGTCTAATCAGTGACAAATCTTGTCTGAAACATCCCTAACAAAATATATTTGCCCGAACAATGGTGAATAAGATGTACAAATCATCTAAACTATTATATGTATTCAATTACCTGAAGGTGAAGAAAGGGAATGTTAAGTAATAAAGAAACAAATTACAGGATTTGCTATGTTGGAGTAGAAAATACTTAAAGTAAAGGAAAAAAAACCCTCAATGATGGCAGTGAGGTCTAAAAGGAGAAAAGAATACTAAAGCACTATAATGTGTTTTATGAGATCCTAATAGTGCTACAAATGTCAAGGCTGATGTATTACTGCACATTTGCTGTGCTCAGACGTTTCCTGGGCCTCGCCACAACGCTCATTAGGCTTATCAAAAGCACCTTATTAGAAGAATCAGGTCAGACGTAGAGAGGATGGAGGGGGAAGAGTTTCTCTATTGGTTTATGTTCTGGTCCTGTAGGTATTCACAGAGGCGCGTTTTGCCTCGGTGCGTTCTAAAGTGACCAGGCACATACAGAAACACCTTTGTTTTTTAGAAATACTTCTGAATTTATTCATGCTATCGTGTCAAGCTGCATATTACAGATCAGACAAAATGCATGTTTTGAGTTTTTGTTTAATTACTACTATGCTAATCTGATGGAAATGTGAAAAGCTAAAAATCACCATCCTTTTAAGCTGAATAAAACTGTTGCCACATTTTATTCATTATAAAAACATTATAAAAATACTTAAAAACACTTCCGTTTTGTGTATCCTAATAAACTAAGCATTGAAATTTAGCTTCTTGTTCTGGTTCGGGCTTAGAAGAAAATAAAGGATGTGGTCGGTGCTGCACAGAGCAGTAAATCAGAGAAGCTTTACTGATAAAGAGCACACATTACATCCCATTAAAGATTTTTATGGGAAATTACTTGTTTTGCATGAGATTGTGAAACTCAGCACTTTATGCAGACAAAAAAATAACAAATCATCACAGATGTTTTGGATTCGGCCCTATTACAGAAAGTGAATTCATAATAACTGGAGGGACACATTTCTTTCCCAGAATCCATCAGAAGACATTTACAATAGAGGCTAGTTTGTCAATAAAGTCACATCTTATTCTCAGCCATAAGTTCTGGTTTAATCAGTCTCTGCTCTTTATTACATTTCAGGGGTACAAGGGTTTAAAACCCAGATATCACGTATAAACATTTCTGAATCTTCAGAGTAGTTTACCCATTATTGGATGAATAAAAACTAATATTTAGCAACAATAAACTTCATTAGATGACCCTCAGTGAAAATGGTCCACTTCATTTTCAATTACAAGCAAATAAGTCATCCTACACAATGCACACATGTTTTCACGTCTCGGGGGCGTATCTGCAGCGGACAATAGGCGAGAGAGAGCAACACCTGACAGTCACAGATCACCTACAGTAGTTCACAACACTCTCACTGAAGTTAGCATCTGAATCGTTGCCTAATCCTGTAGTTAAATTGCTGAAATTCAGCTGCAGAATCAGAAACTAAAAATCATATGTCATTTAAGGACAACCGCACTAGCAAAACTTTAACTTAAGGCAAAACTTTGACTAACATTCACCCTCAGACAGCTTTATACAATAAAGTAAAGTTCCCCAGTGAAGGGCGAAATCTCCTAAATAATTTACCCTGTACTTCCATACATTTTTAGTTAACACCCAGAGAATTCACAGTCAGTTTAGGCCACTAAAAAGTTTGGTTTGTTTGGGAAGGTGTGCACAATCAGACTCTGATATGGACCAAACAGGCTAAGTCTGGTCCGTCTAAAATTCTTGTCTCAGTTGAGGTGAACTCTGGTGCAGTTCGAATGCACATCCACAGCCACCCGCAGACCGCTCCAAAAGCAGAACCCGAACTACAGTGCAGGGTTCTGCACTGTAGAACTAAATACAACCAAAACAAAGGTGCGTATCTAGCACTAAAGAGAGAAATGGCTTGTGAAGTTGTGATTGTATCTTGTAGTTTTTTGGGTGGTTTCCTTCAGTGGTTCTTGGTACAGCAACTAACTGAACCAAAGCGAACCACAGCAGCTGAAAATGTGAAATCTTGCCATTTTGGTTCCCAACGGAGCTAGTCTACCGGACTATCAGGTGTGAAAACACCCTACATTTTTACTGAGCAGAAAAGAATGACAGCTCAAACTGTCATTCTTAAGCCAGGATTCAGACAAGAGTGAAGTCATAAAGTGCAACTCCTCCCCCATCCACTCACCCATCAAGACCACAGAGAATCAAATGGTGCTCGGCAAGATTCAAAGTATGCCTCCACTAGCCCATTATTCATTCAAAATTGGCCATCCGCAGCTTACCAATGGGAAACATAGCAGGGGATATACCACAAACTCCAGAAGTGAGATCATAAAAAGCATCTCAAACAGAGACAAATATGTAATCCCAGGAGAAGAGTTAGAGCTGGATCTGCCCACCGAGCCACATGAGCTCAGATGAAAGGCAAAAGGCTCTGAGGGGGAGCACAGACTCCACCTCTTCCAATCTTGTCTTTAGAAATAGCTACTGTATAAGTGAAGCAAAGAAGCTCCTGGGAACTGAGATCGGATCAACATCTGATTTTTGTTTTTCTTTCATAAAGAGGAATAAAACTTTCCTCTCTCAGCTTCATAATCGTAAAAACTGGATAAGTTGATTAGCTAAGCGCTTGCCTACCTTTTTCTGGTCTTCAAGTTTTTGACATGTGGACTTCTTGCCATGCTTGCTCGACTCTGGTACATCCATTCCTGGTCCAAATGAAGAATAACTCCAGGGCAAGATCACGGGGACGGCGTTCGATAAAATCCAGAGCGCTACAGTTTGCCGACGAGGGCCTGTGTCCAGCTCACGCCTTCACCTGGACACAGGTGATCCATTACAGGAGTTTGTTTGTATGGTTGGAGAAAAAAAAAAAAAAAAAAGGTCTGAGCAGGAGGACGAAAACCAAGCAGGTGAAGGTTACCAAAACAGCACCATGGTGATTCCAAAGAGGACGTTCAGACTGGAGGCTGAGCAGATACCCTCTGAAGCGTCTCCCTCAAAGCGCGGCGTCCGAGCTCAGTTCTCTCCCTGCATCTGTGGAATGAAGAGATGAGACAACATTTAGATGTGAGGCGAAAATGAGCAGCTCTGTTTTAGGCTCTCAATTAATGCAAAAGATCTGCCTCTCCAAAAAGTCAATATTCCCCCTTGGTACTGCACTGTACAAATGGCAAGAGGATCTGCATATCAAAGTGAATGTTGCCATGGAGCTCAGAGAGCGAGAGGGAAGCGCATTCAACAGCATGCTTTCCTTTTTGGACTGGTTTTGATTGTGGGGGTGTGTGGGTGTGTTTGTTTTATTTAAACCAAAGACCGAATCAGTCAGGAGAAAATGAGTTGAAGTAAAGACAGAACTGAACACAGAATTGTTAGAGTAAAATTTTAAATGAATTCATCTACTATTTGAGAAAATCTATGCAAAGGAATCCAATCCTTTTAGAAAATGTAGATATGATTTATTAAGTCTTTTTTTTTTTTTTTTGGAAAGCTGAGTCTAATTTAACTGTCAACATCCAGTAGTGGTTGGTGCTAGAAATTAAATAAAACCTGTTAATATAGGCAAAAACATCTTCAAAGCAATACATCCTGTCAAAGCTTAAAGGAAATCAAGACCAGATTAGAAACTAAGTTATTGATATTTATTACTATGGAAAGCCAATTCCAGACCTTTGAAAAGTGAACATCAGTGGGAGGAACTGGTAAAAGTTCAATGTAGTGCTGAGAGAAAACCTATGACTCATTCACAACATCACTAAAGATCTAATGGTGTGTATGAGACACAGAGCTGATCAGATAGAGGGTCAGCGCTACTTTGTGCCACACCAATAGATGATTGGTGATGGTTCCTGGTAGAGAAGAAACAGGACTAGACCCCCAAATAGTTCAAACTTTCTAGTGTCCATTTGGATTGTGGGAAATGAAGAAATTTGTCACAAGAAAAGTAGGCAATCAATACGCGGATGGTTGAAATCTTAACCATCTGCGCGGCTTGCATGATATCCACACTACGGCCAAATATGTGGGAACTTTTAGTCAGCGGTACAACACTCAAGACAAACCGATAATCCCACTTGTAAATGGGATTATCAGTTGTTTGATGTCAAACATATTCCAAACCATGACTATTCTGATAGGTTACAATAGAGAAAGTAATCTGTGTGAGCAGCAATATGTCACACAGCTCACACTAAACAGACAGGAGGAGTGTGGACTGAACAGCTGCTGGTCAATAACCTTTATGTTACTAGAATTGTTTCATATCTCTCTCATTAAACTTTACTTTGAATCAGAGACAAAAAGAGGAATAAAGTTTATAAGAATTTGAATGTGCCGTCCATATTTTGAATTCAACTTGTTCTAAATTACATTTATTTGGTACAGTTCTCTTTCCAGGACTGAACTCTTGGCTTGTTTAAGCCACAAAATAGAAATGGCAGATTTCAAGGGCAACTATGGATTATTTGATATACTTAATGATTTTAATGCTTTGCAGACATATAACTTCAAAGATAAACTCTGACTAGGAGAATGTGTAAAAAGCACATCATCTGTTGGTGTAAAGTAGAAAAAAACAAAACAGAACATGTACTGAACACTGGTTTCCTGTAGGGAACATGTTGGCGCTGTCAAATCCTCATTTTTTTTTAACTGCAATGAAGTGCATCAATGCATCTACACATGAGGCTGGCCAGACAAATGCCCCAACAATCTGTGAGGGTAGCATCCAAATGACAAGTAGCCTGTCTCGAAGCAACACCGCCATGACACTGGGCCATGCGACTTGTTTCACCCTTCATCACCTCTAACACGATCCTCATCTCAGCATGTTTTCTGAGCCACTATACACTTTCCCCCCGTCCCTGCTTTTCATGCCATGTATCACTGCGACCCCGTCACTTACTTAAGGCCAGTTATGTCAAGTGCTGCCAGCTCACGACTGGTTCTTCTGGGACATGAGGATCACAGAGCTCTGGAGCCCCACAAAACACCCAGAGGCTTTGCTGTTGGCAACATGTTGGAAAAGCAGGCTTTTCACGGCAAAGAAAGACTGCTGTTACATTAGGCCGCTAACGACAAAGAAACGCACAATACAAATTATCTGTTGCCATAGGTGATGAAGGAAATAAAAAGGCAGGAAAAAATTAGGGATAAGCAGTTAATTACAGAAATGCAAAACTTGCTAAAAACACAGCTGGGCTGCTTCAAATCTTCTTTTCCCTCAGCTGTGGAATTACATGCGGGGTCTTTCGAAACTCATCCATGATGCATGAGTACTAATTTACCCCTTTTTCTTCTTGAATATCACAAGAAACAATATAATCTCATGGGGACACCATGTCACACTTTGTCTTTGAAGCACAAGGAAGAAAATATACCAGGCATTGGCTATCTAAAGGTAGGCAGAAAACAACCTACAGTATGTAAACCACAGGAGTCATGAGACAACAATCCCTCTCATCCCAAAAGATGGATTTGAACTGATTAAGAAGAAACTTGTCCAGTCGTATTACAAAATAAGAGAATTTAATTATAAAACAATGAATTCCATTTAATAAATAAATAACAAAATATAAAAACCAAAGGTCAGTGTATTGATTTCTGCTGGGTCAATGTCTTACTGCCTTCGTGTCGGTAATAACCTTTAAGTATGCACCAGTCCAATTACCTCCCATTTTTTCACAAGTCCCATAAAGAAATTTCATGGAAAGAGCATAAATTATGTTAGTTAATCTGCTATTAAATGTTGTATTTAAAAAAAAGAAAAAAAAATTAAAACATAAATCTGACATTTATGAATTTCACCTGCTGACATATGCAAAAGAACAAAGATAGGCACCCCCAAAAAATGCCTGCACAGCAACATTTCACTACATTTTAAGCGGTTACACAGTTTATTGGTAGTAAAGATGCTATCTCAAGGTAGCTACTTCTATTATCCCCCAACGTGGTTGTACAGAAGCACCTCAAGTGCGTCTGGAATTAGACCAAAGACAAAATGGTGAAAACCTCATTGATGGGTAGTTTCAGTACTCTTGAGTCCAAAAGTAGAAAAACCGTTTTGCTTTTATGCTACGAGCTTCACTGTATAATGGTGGTCAGTATTCGGCATTAAATTGTTAATTGACAGACCTGATCCTTGACTTTTTATCCATAAAGCCATTCTAAAGTCATGTACTAAAACAATGGCGTATTATATTAATTGTAGAGTTAAGCTGCTTAATGAATTATGGAGACTCCTGAACCAACAAACTTCTTATTGGAAGTTATTTATTAGCAAGACGTAACCACATTTGAATGGTAAAGACCATGAGTCAATACTAAAGCCTTACTTTAAATTATAATTTGTCAAATTTTTTATTAATTATTTCTAAATATGGCATTACTCATTGTAAGGTTCTTTGTCAGGTCTATCCAGAGACACACTCTAAAATATCAATACTTCAGTCAATATCTTTTATAACCCATAACATACACTTGATTTTAAAGACCAAAAATATATGTTTTTTAATAATGAAGGAAAAGTGAACCCCAAAAACAGCCTTTCTAAAATATTGGAACTTTAAAATCTCCTCCCCCCCAACCAAAAATCAACCTGCTAGCTAGCTAGTTTAACTATCTGTTTAATGCAAAACAAGGTGAAAAAAATAAAATAAAATTTTATTTTTTTAAAAAGTCATAGACTCACCTCTGTGCTCCAGACAAAAAGAATAATAAGCATTTAAGCTAAACGCTTCTCCATTACACAGTTACACCACACCTAAATGCTAATAAACTGTCAGCAACTTCCCTAAATTAGCCACACCTGGCCCTGCTAATTAGGGGCTAAGGCCTGTGAGAATGAAGGAAAGTTTTTCTTTGATTTTACTGTAACAGAACTCAGTGTGCATTACCGCCACCTACTGTGTGAACCGGAATTAAAATACTAACCTATTACTGTGAAGTTCTGACTTTACAAAAACACACACACACACACACACACATATATATACTGCTCAAAAAAATAAAGGGAACACTTTAAGTGTGAAACACCTGTTTAAGTGTTCCCTTTATTTTTTTGAGCAGTGTATATATATGTTTGCCAGTCCGTTTTAGATTAGAATTTAAATATGTATCATCAAATTGGTCTATTTTATTAAGACTTTTGTCAGGTTGGTAAAATATCCTCTTTCGTCCTTTTCCTCGATGTTTTTCTCATCTTACTCACAATAAAAAAATTTAAAAAAGGTTTCCCTTTCCACTTTTAAGTTTATTCCTATGCAATAGATTTTATTTCTGATTTAGTAAGTAAGGGAAGTGGGAACTTAGTGCAGTCAAACACTGGTATCACACTGGGTTGGTAAGAGCTTTTTTACAGTAAGATAACCTTCAATTAATATATTTTAACATACTTTATACTGAATTTAACAAAAACTGAAATCCACATGCTCGTTTTTCCACACAGAAAATCATCAATTATTTCTACTGCTGCCAAAATGTACCATTTATATTACACAATTAGCTTCAAAAAGCTAATTTAGGCCTAAAGATTTTGTCATTTTCCTACAAAGGAAAGCAAAAATGCAGAATAATCACTTGCTTGAGTGCTTATAGTTTAAATGCTTATGCAGAATTTTATCCCTATTTACATTTAGCTCTTCATGGAGAACCTCAAGTTCAACAAGTAATGTTAGCTAATAAATAAGTCAGGCTATCTGCTCCAGCTTAGCCTGACGTTAGCACTCTACAAAGGCCTTTGTCTTCGTTCTACCAAAGTAAAGCATCAAAACTAAAGCAGATGCAAAAGAGAATATCTGATTAATTTTCTGTGAATGAAAAGATCCCTGGGCTACAAAACACTTCCCAAATTCATCACAAATGCCATAAAGCTTGGTTTTTTATTTTTTTGGCAAATAGGTTCTTATATTTATTGTTTAAGGGAATATCAATGTGCGCTTCAATCCCTCTGGTTGTAAAGAATCTCACTGTGAGCGGAACGTAAATATTTATGAGTAGCAGCTGCAGCAGTTCCATCACAGTCTGCTTGGTTATCCCACCTTCAATCGCTGCGCCTCGAAGACATTTCTCTCTCCGCCCTGTGGCCTTTTCACCGGCACTCTGCATTCAACGGGTGTCCGTAACTCTCCAAGTGGTCAATAAAGTTTGATTCATGAGGCCTGGGGCCATAACTACACACTGCTGCTTTAATTCGAGGAGATGTAAATGATAGCCATAGATCCAGCCTGATTTCCTCGGGGAGAGCTCAAGAGGTTGGGAGAGCACACGTCGTAAATTATCACCTCGGCGAGCCAGAGGTCAAACATTAAGAATGGACTGCCATCCCATTAAAGTGCAATAATGTGCTATTAGTGTTCTTTAAGTGGGTTTTTTTCTAGCTTTATTTTAAGTTAAAGCAAATCAAAACAACAATTACACCCCAATGAGGTTATTTAATATTTCCACCAACCTGCAGCAGTTTTTTGTTTTATCAAGACATTAAATAAACACTGAAATAATTAGACATGACTTCAACATATCTAATGATTTTCACTTTTAATTGCATATTCAATCCATTTTTTTACAATTTTAGCAATCATGATGTTTTCAAAATTTCACACATTTCTAACAGCTGTTGTAAACTATCACACATATAAATATCTCCTTTTTGTCCTTAGAAGGAAAATCCGTGCTTAGAGTTTCCTTAAGACCTTTCATTTAATTCAAACAGCCATTTCTGTAGTTTGCCTATGGTGTTTATTTTCACTCGGAAAAGTTTTGCACAGTGCTGCTATAATCTCCATATTGAGTTTTTATGTATTTATGTATATATAACCTAATGGAAAATTTCTTAGTAGATGGATTTTTTAAGGGGCTTTCTCTATTTTCACCATCAGAATGTGAAGACCAGATAGGTCTGACTTTGCTTATTACCGATTGGATAAGAGCTATCCAAAAACTGCCGGCTGTCCAAATGAGAGGTGTCCACCAACAGGTGTTTAGCAGCCAAAATTAATTCCTAGTTATTAAATGTGTAGTGGCACAAAATAAGCACCAGGTGCCGCTTTTAACAATGCATATTAGACTTTGAGCGTCTCAGAAAGCAAATTATAAATGGAAAGCTGTTTTCCGCAAGAGGACAACAACAATAAAACACACCAGCAGGTGTTTAATAACCACCAAAACATGCTTCTTAATCTTTATTAGGTTTTAAACCAGCGCCACCTGGTGCTTAGTCTGTGTCACACCAGCAAACCTAGCCCAGCCTACTGTAGATTTGAGTATGTCATTTATCCATTTTAGTAGCCAATTATCAAACTTTCTATGCCATTCAACACAGTGAAGCAGAAATGTACCATAACTTAAGAAATCAGATTAAATGGATTTCCACAGACATTTTTTTTTTTTACAGTATCATAACTGTAAAATTAAAAATTATTTTTAAAAAAGCACCAGGGCATGTTGCTCCATATCACATAAATTCGAAACATATGGAAGAACAAAGAAACCAGATGCTATGGTAAATAGTAATGATGTGCAAAACGTGCAGTAGTGTTGCATTAACATAAACAAGCCTGCAGAGGCCATATGTACTGTAAGCATGTATAGCATGTGTGTGGGTTTGTGTGCAGCCCTGCGGCGGGATAAATGCACAACAGATATGAGGAATTGTAACATTTCCTGTGTTGTGAATATCCAAACCCTCCACGAGAAAAGCATCAGCCTCTAGGAACATGCTTTGAATACAAAAACAGTTGCACTGAGTTTTTCTTGTACAGCATATGCATGTGGAGTTTACATGTCTATAAAATTTTTTTTTACATATTTGGTATATTTCCTTGATTTTTCATATTGAAACTTGAAATAAAAATCTAATTCTAGTTTCCATTTGATGTCAAAGTCATGATAAAAGGCGAAAGAAAGAACAGAGGGCAAGAAGAGAAGACTGGAAGAGAAGAAAGTGTGACAGACCCGGGAGCTAAACTGCCACAAGACAACAGCAGGCAGACAACAAAAAACTCCTCAAAATGGATTATTTTCTCCCAGATTTTACATCCCAAAGACCAACTGTGTTGGGGGGAGTTTACAAGCAGAAGCTTGTAAAATGTTTAATTGGTATTAAAGTAACAATCTGCACCACATTTAGAAATGGTCCAACCCCCCCTTTTGTCGTCGTAAGTGGAGAAAAAGAGCGGTGGTTGGACAGTCTGCTCAAGCACCTGATGTGTGTGTGGTAGCAGGTATCCTGGCTGCTTGCACCAGGGTAATCGCTGTAGTGAAAGTGAAAACTGACACCAGAAGCAGCAGCTCGTTAGCCTGAGGAGAGCATGTTGCAGTGTCAGTTTTGCGACGCTTGTTTTGTTCGACACACTTGCCCGCGAATGACATTTTCTTGGCACCTTGCTGTTTATTATTTGCAGAGATGACAAGGTGTGTGTGTGTATTTTTGTGAGAAGGGGAGAGAAAATGCTTCAAGAAAGATATCTGATAAGCTCAGATGGTTTGTTTTAGCTGAGCCATCTGAAAAGTCCTGTGTCTGTCACTCAGCCAATCAGGTCAATGAACCACAACCAACAGGACCAACCGCTAAAGCTAAATACAGACCAAACAAGAACGCATGTTTAATGATGTGCAGCGATAATGCATCTCCCTAAGCAACAGAAATTTAAAAAGATAAAGAAACACACTTAATGAAGTGAGCAGACTTTACGTTGCTCACTTTGTGAATTGAAATCTTAAAATTGCAATGATTGTATGTACAAGATAAAGGCAATTACCTCAATGACTTCCCACTTTAAATGAAAGTCGGTACCAGAGTATCATGACTAACAGTGGCTTACTTGGGTTTTATCATTCATTCTTGTCCAACCATTCAACAAGTCTCTTAAACATCATAATTGGAGATAGAGGGAAGTCATTTAGGAAAACATACACAGTCTCTAGAAAATAGCTCCTTAAAATCTGAATAACTTATAGTCATTTGTTTCTTAAGGACAATGATGACACTATGGTCTTTAACTAATGTGTGGCTCTTGTTTACAATGTTTGCAGGAAGTGCTTGGCTAGAGCTAGCATATTTCCTCCCTGTTTTGATATGGCTTATTGATAACAGGGCACATATTAGTGCAATTTTAGTGCATAAGAAACAAATATATAACATATGTTCACCAGCTTCATAAACTCAGTGTCTTGTTGTGAATGTCCTAAATGTATTGATTAGTGTTTCGGCTGCCTTCTGCCCAACTCCTTCCTGCTTTATAAAGTATATGGACTTATCTGGAGTTGAGTTTAGCCGTTTTCAAACATTATCGGACTGGTGGACAGATTCATCCTTCCTGGAAACCCTTGAATGTTTTACTTCTTTCCAGAGAAAAATTATTGTGTGTTTCAAAATAAATAAGTAAGCTTAGAAAAATTATTATAACTGGATCAGTAGTAAAACTCTCCTTTATTTTGATACATTACCTATCAGACTGACTAGAGAATCAGATCAATACAAAGACCTGAATGCAGCACTACATTTTCACACCTTTACTGCCACACTGGGAAGTGCATAGATTGAGAACTGGTGCCTAAATCTGGAAAGTCAAAATAAATTATACATTCTCACACGTATATATGATTTGTTTAATTAAGCCTTTACAGTGCTGAATCAAAACAGTGTAAATTTAATTTAAGGTCTGATAACCACAAATAATGACTAAGATATCCAATTGACATAAGAGGATTCCCCCCCCCTTTACCAGGTTCCACTGCTAAACCTGGGCCAACGCTTGCGTGGCACCATCTGGTTCTTTTTCCTCCTCAGAATCATTCACTGTTCCATGAAAGAAACGGGCTGCGGTTCAGCCACAGTTCTTTGCTGAGCCTGAGTAGAGAATATTATGGAAACCAACAACTAATTAGAAGATAAAAACTTTTATAGTAGCATGGTAATTCTGGCAGGAAATGTCTCGACATTAATATGCATTGATGGTTCTTGTCGAAGTGAAGTCTGTGACGTAAAGTACCAGTTGTTGTCAGAGTGGGTCAGATCCGTGGATCTGAACTGGCAGTCTACTAACCGGTTACTGACCTAAAGATGTTGGATTGTGAATACAAAGCCCTGACTCCCTCTGCTGAGCTCATTATACCAGCTACTTCTCAGGGAAACACTGGTAAACACATTGCTAAAGGGTTAATAGAAGAGCGACATTGTGATGACTTCCTGAATGCGGAGTTTCAGAAAGAGCAGGAGCTTCTTAAAGAGACAGAGGCCCAATTTCAAGGCATTAAATTACAAAGTCAAATTTCTTTTAAATCATTTGATAAAGGCAGCATTTTTATGAATGAAGATAACAAAATTACTTGATTGTGCTTTAAAATAGCACAATGTGTACATAATTCTGGTTTGTTTTTTAACTCTTGGTCATTTACTGACAATATCTTCACTTTTTCCAGTCTCTCGCTCTCTTCTAGTCTTCCCTTTATGGCCAAAGCTGGTCTGGAGACGTCACCCCCAGCAATGCTGCTCCTTAATTAACTTGCGCAAGAGCAAGTTTCAACGTAAACAGAAAAAGAAAGAAAAAAAAAATTCTTCTCAAGGCTTTACTGATGTACATATAGTACATGTTGCATTACAGCACAATTACATGTAGATTACATTAACGTGCTTTCACCAGCCAAATCTGTCCTCTATGTGCCAAATCCATTCTACATTATTTGCTATGCTTTTGTGGAGCTTCAGAGCAGAGCGCATGCTGTAATCGTGCGTTATTGTGTCGGGATTAACATCAAATCTCATTACAGCTGTGGTGGATCGCTGGAGAGGCAGGACTGAGGGGAAGCTGGGAGAGAGGCAGAGAGGGACGGGTTATCTTTATTTTTTTATTAGGTTTTAAAAGCTAAATGTAAAAAAGAGAGGATGAAGATATGAAGGGGGTTGAAATCTCAATTTCACATGGTATCCACGTCTGCTGGGTGGTTGTTAAGTATGAGTCGCAGTCGACAGGGACAGAGCAAGCAGAGGTCAAGGGGTCAGGACGAGATGCGTCGGAGGACAGGGAAGTGAAATACGCCACAAATCTAACAACTGAGCCCCCCTCCTTCGCCACGCCCCACAGTCCCAAATACCGCTCATCAGTTAGCAATTTTTTCCCCCCGAAGTCTGGCACGCTCACGCTTCATAAACCTCGCTTTTATTACCAATAGATCCGTGAGGGTTGTAATTGCCTGACTGATATACAACCGGCAGAGGGAAAGAGGCTCGGGTTCTCTCACTTTTAAAGAGCTGCTCGGCGTTGAGAGGCACAGGGACACGCCTGGGTTCGTCCAATAAAGCACACCGTTGTGCTTGTATACGCGTATGTGCATGCGGCGTGGTCGAAAGGGACTTGCTCCGTGACAGATTACACACAGACGTTTATGTGAGAGATTTAACGTAGACATGAAGAACGCAAAAAATATCTCCAAATATATGCATTCTAGCTCGAGTTGAAACAGCAAGTGTTAAAATCTATCAGCCATAAAATGGTTACAAAGGATTTTATTTGGGGGGAGAAAAAGAAGGAAATTGTTTAAAAATGTTCATACTGGATCCGATTTTAAATGGATTATCGCTCTTTTCTAAAAAAGAAATGACCAATGACAGAAAACGTTTTTAAAAAGTGGGTTTTATTTCAAACACTCCTGTGAGTTATTACAATGGTGTATCAGCCATGCTAGAGAAATGTTTTGCTTAATTATGTGAATACAATCATAATAATAGCAGAATAAGTCTTAAATTTACAAGTGTCGTTTGATTGAGGAAAAAAAGCTTGGATCCTTTATTTTTGGTGTTGGAGTTCTCATAAAATTATTTTTTGTTCTCCTATTACTATTACTTTATTCTGGTAATATAACAACTTTATTGTCATAATTTAAAAAAATAAACCTGACCCTTTTATTTCATTGTAAAGTTGACTTGAGTTAAAAATCCACATAAATAGAAGCTTTAAAACTCCAGAGTCAAACAAGATGGCTGCCCTGGGTGTGGATCAATCAATATCTATTTATGGCCCAAGCCAAGGGGCTAATTTTATTCTTCCACTTAATAGCAAATAAAACTCCAACATCTAGTTACTTAAAAAATGTGAATATTAGAATGATTTATGGAAATCCCTAACCTGCACAATCACGAGGAAGCCTGTTGATTTGACAGTTGTCCAGCAGAGTGAAGGAGAGTAAGTCACAATTAGTCGCTACTATATACAATGTACTTTGAATTGTCTTGTTGATTGAAATGTCCTATACAAATTTTTTTTGCTAAAAGCAAGCTATTTGCAGTCCACATTATTAATAAAAAGTTGAGTGGAAGGAAAAAGTAAATTTTTAAAATTTTATTTTAAGGGTTATTGGAGCCTCAAGTAGATTCATTAAAAACCAAGGGAATAGGTATCCATAGTTTGCTATTCATTATCTGTAAACCATAATTATCAAAACGTATTTATATCCACCATTAATTGTTGTAACCTTTCCTCTTAATTTCCTGGTCTTTCATTCCTTATTTCATTTTGAAACTAGGGGATTATACCATTTCCCTTCTTTTGTAGAGCAATTCAATGCCAAGACTATAAGGCAACGAGACTCACCACACTGTTTCCCTAAGCCGGTAGGATAAGATGCGTAAAACATGTTGAACAAGCTCACAATTTACACAAATAATCGCAAAGCTAACAAAAGTAAGCAGCGCACACATTTCAGCACTTTCCAGTAACCTGACGCAATTCAAATTCCCTGACTCCACACTCCAAACATTTTAAAAACACAAATACTCGCTTTGTATCGGAGCAAACAGTCAAACGCGCGTACACACAAATTCCTGATACCCACCCCTCCCCCGCAGCAGAGCACCATGCTTGTAAGTGAGACCCCAGAGGCCCACCAAAACACATACAGGCCCTATTAGAAGCAAGAAATATCAGCACAGCAACACCGCATCCACTGATTGCCGAAGAATGCGTGCTCTTTTTTTTTTTCTTTTTTGTTTAATTCACGACTGGGTGGAGGGTGTTGAGAGTCGACAGCTCATCAGCAGCTGCAGAGTGAGAACTCGCTGTAAGTGGAGGAACGGCTGAGGAAAATAAAGCTCATCAAACAAGGCGATCGTTACTGGGCTTTGTCAACAGCACCGAGGAAAAGGGACAGAAATTAATCAGATCAAACTGAGAGATTTGGGAATATTCTGGTGGAACATCAATTCCCTGGAAAGGACATCTATAACACTTACATATATACAGAATTACAGTTTTGGCTATGCTAAGTTATGCTAAGCATAGAACCTATCTCCAATGTATATGAGTTTATATACAAAAAACCCCTTTTTACCTTTTCATTGGCAAAACAATAAAAAGGTTTGCAAGTATTTTGTCAAAAAGAATGTTTCAAAAACATAAAAATGAGCAAATACATGTTTAAAAAAAGATGGAGGCTTGGAAAAAATTATTATTCACCACTTTCAGATTTCACAACCTGCAATGTGTTTTACTCGGATCACATGACAGAGCAATGAGAGAAATAAAAATTATGAACATGATTCAGAAAGTGGTCCTCCTACATAAAATTCATGACACATTGTGAAACACCTTTGTTTCATGTAATTGACTTACAGATGATGAAAGCTCACAATTTAATGTCTCAGAAAATTCTAATATTTTGGCAAGGTGATAGCATATTGATAGAAAGTTGAGTGGAAGGTAAATATGTGATATCAAAAGATAGACATATAAAAAGGAACACATTTGTTCCACGGATTTGTGGATTCATTTGATTTGAATGCTGTTCATAGCTTATCATTTGTAGTTCTAAAACAGCTTTGCCTTAATAAGAGTGATGGATGGAGACCTTTCAGTTTCCACTCCACAAATGTCCATGTTTTTTTGTGACCAGAAATTTTTCTACACAGATGGGTTTTACTTTATTGTAACTTAGGGGAAAATGTGAAAATATTCTTTTAGGACTTTGACAGGAAGTGTGCAGCAGCAGGTGTGGGAGGCGTATGGTTCTACTACTTTCTGTTCCATACAGTTGGAGGAACTGTATGGAACTCTCTCTGCCGTCTCACTGAAAGAATTTCACACTGTAGGAACGCTATGACAGAACATTTTAATAGCTTTGAAACCATCCATCCATTGTCTAGACCTGCTTTTCTTCGGGGGATTGCAGGGGCTGGCGCCTACCTCCAGAGGTCATTGGACGAGAGGCAGGGTACACCCTGAAGAGGTCACTACTCCATGACAGACTAACAGACCAATGAATCAAAGAGTCATGTTTGTGTACAGTGTGAGGAAGCCCAGGACTGTATCCTTCATGCATACTAGGACATACGCCACCATGCAGCTCAGACTTCAAACCATAACTTCTTAATACCTTGGTATGTCTCAACACCAGTAACTATTTGCCGAGATACCAGATGGAATGGCGGAAAATGAAGGTAATTATAGTAAAGGAGAAATTGCCTTTACTTGTATAGTGCTTATCAAGGACCCCAAAGTGCTTATCAGTACATTCAGGCATTCATAAGCAGATGGTGGTAAGCTATACTGGACAGTAGCCACAGCTGCCCTGGGGCAGACTGACAGACCACCAGCAGGCAAGGGGAGTGACGTGTCTTGCTCAAGGACGCAACAACAGAGGTGGACCAATCAGGGATCAAACCAGCAACAAATCGATTGTAGGATAACTTCCTACCACTGCTGTCACCATTGTCCCAATGATCCCTTATCCACATACATCTGTTTTGGGATGGTTTTTCAGTCCAAATCAAAAAGTCTCGAGGTTTTAAATTCAGCTTGCAGGCAGTACAAAGATTTTATCTTGACATGTATGAATGCAGTGCATTGCCTGTGTGTTTCAGACCAAATACACACTCCCCTCCTACAGCACGGTGTGAAGAGAGGGCTAAAAGAATTACCAGTGAGAACCCGTCAAGTCCCCGGCATTCCATTAGCCAAGCCAGTGATGTACTGCCATACCACCTAGCTTCTTTCTCCCTCACACAATCGGGAGTGCGGAGAGGGGGGACCAGCAACGCTGCCTCCACCCGACACCCTCCCCCCTCCTTCACACAAACCTCACAACCTCCATCACTCACCATCCATCAGAAGACCTCCACAGATGGGCTTGCACATAACACATGCAAAGAGGTTCTAGACTCACCAGTCATTGCACTCAAGTCCAGGCACACATACACACGCACACCCCACTCTGCTTAACAGTCTCTTTTTTCCCTCCCAGACGTACACGCCTTTCTGTTTTCACACACAAATTGCAAAAAGTCTTTCATCTGTGGCTCAGAAATAAGGGCTGAGTGGGAAGCACAATTAGGACCCAATTAGCACCATCAGATCTACCTGAGAGCCCACGCTGGCAAAATACAGCAGCGGACAGACAGCGGGGGCACAACGAGATCTTGAGACTAAAATGCCAGAATATTTCTCGTCAAATGGAAGCTGTTTCCGTGAAGCGCTTTAGTTGCTGTTAGCACTCTGAATCAGTGTTTCAGACTTTTAATTTGAAGCAGAAAGGGAAGGTGTTCTTGAGTCATTATCTTGTGTTGACAACACTGTTACAAAGGCACTGAGGAAGCCTTGACCACTCCTGTGGGCTTTTGGGTAGGAAGTAGGAAAAAGAAATGGAGACAGAAAAAATATCAACAATTTGTAAGTACTGCACCTAGCTTACCATTAGTGGCTAATAATGCCAAACCTCGCACCCGTTTCATAGCTTCAAATCTTCACTGGATTAAAAGGTTATCTCACAGTTTGTTAAGTTTTTATTGCATTTGATCCGTTAAAATCAGAAATATTTCGACGGACACAAAACGTCAGCTGCTAGAGATTTCAGGAAAATGTTTAGCGTTTGTAAGCTATGCTAGATTCCCCCAAATTCTCTGTAGCAGTATAGCCCACTGCTTTAGCAATGCTACAGATCTTCTAATTCAGACTTTTAATGTAAAAGTCAACAGTTTTGCTACCTGTTGGTGAAGATTACGTGCTTCAATGTTTTTAGTTTAATGTTTTTTTAAACACAGGAACAGACATCCAGAGTTGGGAAATTTGGCTTTAAACCAACCAATCCCAAACTGGTTAACCCTACACTGAACACATGTGACAACAAACTAAGTTTGAGAGTAATGACCTTTTTGATCAAATTTAAATTTACTTAAGTACACCTAGTATTGAAATGGCCACCACTGCTGTAAAAAAAATTATCTAGCAGTTTTTCTGGGTATCCGGTAGAAAGAAACATTTACTGACATGACAGAAACAACCTGAAAACTCTTTAGGAACACAGTGAGTCAGTGTGGCGTGTGGAGTAGCAGCAGAGCAGGGGCCCATATATGGAGGCAAATTGTCCACAATGCAGCCGTCCGCGGTTTAATTCCCTACTCTGGACCTTGAATCTGCATGTCTTCCCTACTGCAAGTAAAGGTCATTTGATTCCATCAAAAAAAGGTACATTTTGAAGTATTGCATTAGAAAAGAGCAAAATTCAAAATAACTTTCTCAATTTCGCTAAATTGTTCTTACGCTCAATTGAGGAGGCTTGTAGCTTTTCTGAAAAAGAGTTAATGAGCTACGGTGGAGACGGAGACACATTTGCCGAATAAATTCTGACGTAGCGAACATTTATCTGACATGCCGGGTCAGCTGTGTCAGCAATCAGCATGCATTAGAATTGAATTTTTTTCTCTTAAGTCTTCAGACAGGGCATAACATCGGCAGTACTCGTCTACATGGCAGAACGTTTAAACTTGTCGTTTAAGCGTTCTTCAGGAATGTTCAGCAACACATTCCTGAAAACCTCTCCATTTTTCTGAGATGTGTAGAAAAATGGCGACTATAAACTTTGTGTTCACCAATAGACGGAAAAACATCTAATTCACATTTTCTTCTTAAGCAAACTTTTTAAAGTTTGCACTACAATTACATGGAAGCATAGGGTTAACAGTTCTGACTGGTTAACAGTTAGGTGCTAACAATGCAAAAGTTCTGCTTTGTACTTCATTTTGGTGCTAATCTAAAGTGTTAGCTTTGAGGGTTTTTATTCAATGATTCTAAAGGGCAAGTACTTCAACTAACTGAATCTGAACTGGATAAGTTTAGGCTGCACAGAGAGTCTTTAAAAACAGTTTGTGTTTTATAAAACCTATATTTTATTTGAAAAAATGCAGAAATAATTGCTTTCTGGCATTAGCATAGAATTAGCAAAGTCTAAAACCCAAACCATGGACTAGTCAATCCAGAATTGGAATATGTTATATTATTCATAGTTTTCCCTAAAAATATTTTTTTAAAGTTCTCATTCTTTAAACCCCGTAATGCATTTTATCATATCCCTAACAGATCACAATGGTGAAGAGGGCGGGTGAGGAGGAAATCCACCTCCCACCTATTTCAAGCTTTTACTAACTTATTCTGTGTTATAAATCAAAATATAATAATTATATCAGTACTTAAAGTTTAAAAAGTTGCGGACAGACAAAACACATCAACCGCATGGTTTCCTTCAAGGATCATCAACAAGTTAACTGCTTTATAAAAAAATACTATTCTCACCTTTAACTTCCACAGACCCATTTAAAAAAGATAAAACAATATTCCACTCAGACTCCAGCTCAGTCTCAATATATACCAATCCGTCAGTACCGGGGGGGGGGGGGGGGGGGGGGGGGGGTGGGAAGAAAGAAAAAATTAAAAGCATCTTGTTAACACTTTCCACCTGAACGTTAGCTCCTCATCATCGTAAACGGTGAGGAGAGCCTCCTCCGGAGACGTGTGAGAGCCAGGAGAAGGAGGAGCGGCGGGAGCGGAACGAGGGATGCTGGCGGAAGCCGACGATCTGCGAACTCTCGGCGAGGGGATCGAGCCACCGGAGACGAGGGGTGATGAAGAAGAAAAGGCGGTGGAGGAGGAGAGAGGCATGAAGGCAGGCAGCGGTGAATGAGTGGAGGATGCGATTGCCCTCCCCTCACACCACCGAGTCTCTCTATCTCTCTCTCTCTCTCCTGCACAGATACAGTTGAAAGCGCACTCCTACCCCCCGCCCTGCCACAGATTGCATTGCACTGATGAAATTTTAATGGTTCTTTTAGGAAGAATAATGAACATGTGAGTCCCCGGAGTTGCTCATAAGAGCGAAGGTTCTGCATTGCACCCACCTACAGAGGTATGCAACAAACCTGCAGACGGCACAGGGTCTCATCTCCCCTCACACACCCCAAACTCCAACACGCCCGTCTTTCTTTTCTTCCTTCATCTGCATACAACTTAGCAAAACACACACACACACACACACCCACATATATATATATGCAATATCAGCTCACACTGAGCAACATCAAACACTATTTCTGACAGATACACGCACACTCTCACACACACACTCCACGCTCCCGTCGTAAAGGGAAGACGGGGTGGGGGAGTAGACAGAGAGATCCAACCCATTCTCAAAATGCTCTCTTGGAATGCATTCCCATCCACACACACGCCCACGCCCCCACACACACAGGCACACACCCAAAGGAAGAGGAACAAAGAGCGCCGTGGCAGCATGTGGAGACACCAGTAGGAACATCAAGATGGGAGGATAAATCTGAAGAGAGTGCAAGAAGAAAAAAAGAAGATGCTGCTTTTAAAGTATGTGCAGTTCACAAGTACTTAGGGAAGTGATGCAAAACTTAAGATAAAAAGATGCATGTCAGTGTTATTTTTCACTGCACTCCTTTAATTTAACCCATTTAAACCCACCGGTCACAATAGTGACCAAGAAATTTTTTTCACTTTCAAGGACTCCAAAACGCTTACTGATTAAAGTTTCATTTAATGTTCAACAAATATTGAAAGTTTAGATAATACTGATACAGTATCGCATGTTTAGAGTATATTATCACATGAGTAGAGCTGTTTATATCTTGGTTGCACCTTGGCGAGAGGAAGACTGCCACAAACCTTCCAAAGAAGAGGATAGCAATGTATGTTTAAATAAACATACAACAAAAATTTTTGGTGCACATCATCTTTAAAGTGTCTAGTTATGATATTCACCTTTACATTTACAAAACTTGATTTGGTGTGTGAGCAGGATGTGTAAACATGGTGGGACAATACATTTGACCTAGGAGCGCTTACTTAAATAAATACCATATTCTTCCAATTCCAAACTTCTTCCTTTTTGAGATTAATTTTGAGTGTGGTACTTGATTTGTTAGACTTAGTGATGGCCAGACAAAGTATACGACAATGTAGATATGAGAAAGATGGAATCCTTACTGATTTTGGTAGTGATGGCTTAGACATGGACTCTAGGCCATTTTCCATGCCCGATTTGAATGCTTATGATCAGTTCATGGGAAGAGAGGATGTTCTCCCCCTTCACCAGACATGTACCACCTGCAAAGTTTTTGATGAAGGGACCACTGTCTCTTTGATGTACCTTTTAAAACTAAAGAGGTTCCAAATGAGGGTCCGACACAAGATGAGAAACCGCTGGTCCACTAGAAAGACAACAAGATTTTCGCAGTAAAAACAAAGATGAGAAAGAACTATACAGAGACTGATGTCAAATAGATCACATGAGAGGTGTAGACCTTCATGACCAAAACCCCTCAAGGTACAGAATCATGATCAGCTCCAAGAAGTGGTGGCCCATCTCAAAAGTGCACCTGTAAGTAGGATGACTGTAGCTTAGGGGGTAGGAGTTTATCCTGTAACTTGTGGGTTGCCTGCTGGAAGCCTAATTTTGTCTGTCAGTCGTTGTGGCCTTGATCAAGAGGACAATTTACCTGCCATGCCTGCCGGTGGTAGTCAGAGGACCCAGTGGTGCTAGGGTATGACTGCCTTGCTTCTGTCAAACTGTGCCAGGGAAGCTGTAGCTAAAATATAGTAGCTTACTGCGATCAGTGTGTGAATGACTAAATGTGATGGAAATAACTTTCAGGTCATTTGGACTTGATAAAGAACTATACAAATACAGGCCATTTACCTTTTAGATATTATTTTTAAAATGTGTCATAGGAGGAACAACCGATTTGCTGACCTTCTCATGGGTTGTGGCTTATTGTCTTATGCAAAGGTTTGGCACAAAATCAGTAGGTCATGGGAATAGATCTCAAATGGACACTTCTCTTCAAGATGTGACCAAGACACTTACTGGTCAGTCAATGCAAGAATCGTTTCCAGAGATGTTGCTTTTGCACCACCCATGCCTGGGAGAAATTCAAAGCTTTATTGCACATTGATTGCTTCAATAAAGTTCATGGAAAGTAAGGAGGGGATGAAATAACTCAAAATTGAAGAATACCAAAGTCACCAAATGGTGAGAAGAAGCCATACAACTGACCTTTGATTCCAGGCCTTGGGGTCCGGTCTCCTGTAACTTTCAGGTGTGTCTCTGGTCCAACGCACCTGAATCAAATGAATGACCTCCTCAGTATACAGTCTGGTTCTCCAGAGTCCTGCTAATCACCTGATTCAGGTGTATTGAAGCAGAGACGGATGCAAAAGATGCCTGACACCGGCCCTCAATCCCTGGAGTGGAAGACCCCTGGACTAAGTTTATTAATGTACGACAGTCTGACTGACAAATGTTCATGATTTTCAATAATATAAATGAAGGCCTCTACTATAGATGTTATCTTTATGATCTATGTTCATGTGATAACATAACACTACAACAGACTGAAGTTCATTATAAATATGCATAAACACTCAAGCACTCAAATTTACCTTGGTTTAGAATATACAGATAGTCAAATTTGTACTTTACAGAGCAAATGTTGCACTAAAATAATGATGTGGAAAGATATACAGTGAACCCTCGCTATAACGCGGTTCACCTTTCACAGCCTCGCGGATTTTTTTGTGCAGTTTTTTTTCGCAGTGCATTGTGTTCTGCGTCCTGATTGGCTAAACAGTCTCAGCGCTTCTTGTCTACCTGTGTGCCAATAACGTTACGGTATATAAATATACGTAATACAGTCAAATTTTGGTAAATGTTTTTGCCCAGAAGAACAAAAGAGCGACAGCAACTATCGATAACCATGTTCTTCTCTCGAAAAAACACACCTGCACCACAGGCTTCAGAAGAAAAAGCTACTAGAGAGCAGAGTCGGGCCGGAGCGTCACAGTCAGAGGAACAGTGAAATACGCGAGTCACAATTTGTCCTACTGTACTTCGTATTGATGACTAAAATGATTATTTTACTGTAGTGATTTGTAAGAAAGCGTTATATTTGATAAAAAAAATCCTTGGGCCTGAAAACAGGTTTTGTTCTTTGGTTTCAATGTAGAGTATTTAATTATGCTGTATAATAATTGTAAAAAATAAAGGTAACCACTTCACGGATTTCGCCTATCACGGGTTCTATTCGGAACGCAACCCCCGCGAAAAACGAGGGTTCACTGTATTCAAATAAAGAAACAATGTTCACCTTTTATGATCTTTTCTATTTGGAAAAAGCACTTTTAGCTCATCTTAGTGAAAACACCATATTATCCCACAATTGTGACTGATCATAAAACACACTTTTTCATATATTTTTCCACAATTTCAAAAATTATTTCCCCTTGATTAGTTCAAAGGACTATCAAAAACATCTAATTTTAATATTTTCATGTCTGGGAAAAATTTGGGCTTAAATGGGTTAAAAGCAAACGGATAAATTGTAAAACATACATAAAAATGATGGAAAACTGCTGATTAAGGCCAGAAGTAGTGAAATGTATCCAAGTCTTTGTAGTGGACGCCTGCCTCTTTGTGCTTCAGTGTTTTCAGATTCTAGGATTTTTTTCGTTAAGCTTATCTAAATGTTCAAAAGAAAATGCAGTTTAGAAAGTTCATATAGCATTGGTAGGTGAATCTATCCAAAAAATTGATAATATCAATACCAAGTCGGAATCAGTATCTGTTCGATACTACGATGGTAAGATTGGTACTTTAGTTTCAGATTCCCTTCTCAAATTCTTCTTCTGTGTTGTCGTTTTTCAACTCTGCCTAAAACGATATATTTCAGTTTGTTCTCAAATTATATTTTTTGCAAAACCAATCGTGCTAATATGTTATCCAAATGGTCTGTAGACACGTTTAAACTTTGTGCAAATTCTGTCCAAAGTTTCAACAAAATTAGTCACAAGAAAAAACACAAAAAACATCAAAAGGACTAAAGTTTGATGGGATCTGTACTTAGTACTGGATCGATACTGATACCTGAGTAATACAAAGCAAAACACGAGGATCCTGGTGACTGTGCCGGCTCATACTGGAAGAAAACTAAAGCAGAAAAAAAAATTAGGTTTGCTGCACTAGATGCAATTCTGCATTTTTGTTCCCTGGCTTCTTTCTTAGGCTCTTCAGATCAATTTAGATATGAATATAGAGAACATGAGGGAATATCTATTCATATTTACCACAGAAGAACAGGTATCCTGCACTTTAGTGTTTTGTGAGGACACTCGAGCTTTAATTCAGCAGCTGCCTCCTGCTGTTGAAATGGGTCCCCTCTTATTAACCAACAGCAGAGCCGTACCATCCAACGCATAACAGAGACATTAAAGTAAACATGAACACAACAGCAGTTTTTGGGAAGTTTCTGAAAACATCCAATAAACTCCCAGCGAACTCTCTCTTGGATGTAGAAATGACTCCCAGCTGCCGTATTTCCCATCAAAAAAGATGCTGGGCGTAGCAGGTTTTTCTTGAAAATCCACCTGTGAACATTATACTCATAGCAGGTAAAAAAAATTTTTTTTAAAAAGACAGAAGAAAATCTCATTCAATTCTCTACAATCAGCTGCACTGTTACACACTTCTGACACTTGAATTCCCAACAGACCAAAGCCAAGTTTGCACATGATGTCAAGAGGACACATTGTTGAATGTGCAGCTTGGTCTTCCAGGCACGCAGAACCACTTTAAAGTCATTTTGTCATCTCCTTTTCTCTTCCTCTCTCGCCGAAAACAAAACAACACTGGAGAATCGGCGAGACGACAAGCCTGCCGAGTCTTTACGGAAGACGGGTTGAGCTCTGTCAATAATGATGAAAACGCCAGAGAGAGACAGCATTGAAAGCACTTACGAGCCAAGCAGGGGTTTGGTGATGGCTGTGATGTGCGACATGCGAGTTGGTAATTATCCTGGGGAACAACAACACGGCGCAGCTCGCAAGGTTAAAGCGGTCTGGAGACACAACGCGGCTCTGCCTACTTGGAAAATCACCACGTTTACAAAGAAAATAACACCTGCCACTGAAAATGTAACATTATGAGTAACGTTTTGCTGCTTTAGAGGTAGATTTAGGGGACAGGTTTCAGATTAGCTGCATGACACATGGAGAATACATATCTGCAAAAGACAACGGCTGTCTGGAGGTAAAAGTATAATCGTCTACAGATCTAAGAACTGGTGACAGGTTTGCAGATGCAATGCAGTAAACAGCTTGTAACCTTATATTTAGGTTATTTTTCATCTTCACAGCAATCTTTACTACAAAAATTAAAATTTTTACCAAGTATTCTATCTAGATTGTAGTACAAATCTTTTCATATACTTGAAATAATACAAGCTAACAGGTGACTTTTCAGCAAGATATAGAAACTTGCTCTAAGTCAATATTTTCTTAATATTATTTTTTTAATTAGTAGCAGTTCCACTGGCAGATTATTTCACTTGTAAGGGAAAAATGTTGGCTTTGTTTTTTCTCTTTCTGCAGGTTTAGAGGCAGACTTCCAGGTTGCTGATTTGTGTTCTCTCTATGCTACTTCCTCCCCTCCACTCACTCCTTTTGCCTTTTCTTTTAAACCTTCTCTCCACTTTTCTTACTTTCTTTTCTCCTTTTTTCTGTGTCTGTGTCCCTCACATTTGAAATAAACCCAAAGAAATTTCTAATAAAGCTTTATATATATGTATACCAAGTGGAACTTCATGGTGAGAGCCATAATGCTCCGCTTGCAAAAGTAAATCTGTTTGCCCTCACCTTGACAGTAAGAAAAAGTTAGAAAGAAAATAAAAATGCCTTATCAATGAAATAATCTGCCAGTGTAACTTTTTAAGTAAAAACTAACTAAACATTCACTTAAAACAAGCTCCTATATCTTGCTGAAAAGCTACTTGTAAGTTAGTTTTGTCTTATGAGATATTTGCACTGGAAACTAGACCAAAAATATGTTTATTTTGTGTTTTTCCAGGGTTTACAATGTGGAATATGACGTGTCTCAAACATCATAAATATACATACGGTATTGACCCAAAGAGGTCCGCACAAGGCCGAGTCTATTTGCGTATAACTTACAAAAAAAAAGGTCGCATCATAAATCTGGGCGAGTAAACACAGTATAGTAGATAAACAGTACAGTATACTGCCTGGAAAACGACAGGCACTGGCATCTTTACAGCTCACCATTAGCTCTCATCTGCCTGGAAAAGCTGCTAAAGACAGATTTCATCCACCAGCAGTCACCGTGTTCACACCCAGTCTCAACACATTACCACAGCCCAGGTCACACTCCTTAGAACGGTCTAGAACATACGACACAAATACACTCAACGAGGATGTGATCTTCAAAACGCACTGAGCCTCAGGAACACTACAGGTTGCTTGTGCTTTAATCTTCTGTCAAAAAAAAAAAATAGAAGGTAGCTGGGACATGACAGACATGTAATGCTGTTAATTAACCATCCTTTTCATGCTCCGCCATGGCCCAAGCTGTTTGGGGAATAGAACAAGCATCTAGAACGGCTCTCTGGGGACGATCAAACTGCACGCGGCAGCTTGCCTCAACATTATGGCTGGCAAACTGGAGGTCCAGTCTATACAGAGATAATAGGATATGATAAGCCTTTTAATATACATGTGGAAAATTGTTTTTAACTTAAATTTTTTCTTTAGTTTATAAAAGTTACACACCCCAGCTTTAAAATGAGACTGCATTCATGCAGGATGGACATGAATTCATTCAAAAGGCAATCTCCTGGTTAAAGTGCGACTTCAGCCGACCTGAGCAGCAGCCATACACAAGGACAACAGAAAAATCAGGTGCCAGTTTAACCGTGCAGATTAACAACCTCATCATGTAGAAATAGGGTTGACTGATGAAAGCCAGCCACCCTGATAATGAGCAGACACCAGCAGCCTGCTCGGAGGGAAGGGGGCCGACAGGAGAGACCCCCACTCACTCCTTCTGCCGTTTTCAACTCGTACCCATCCCTCCCCTGTTACATCTCATTTTCCCTCGATCAATCTCCGTGACACCGGTGAGCGTACATTCAGGTTGGGGTCAGGGCCGCTTGATGGAATTAGCGTCTTGGGGACGATGGATTACTCCGCTTCCAGCCACCAGCCCAAGGACTGGTTCGCGGGTTATTTGCTCCGATAATGGCTGATCCCATTAAATAAATCAAGATTGTTGGTTTGTTTATATGGCACATAAAGTGTAAAATTAGATCTTCTATGAAACGCTCCATCACTCAGAATAGAAGGTGGGTGTGTTGCATAAATATCTATAAATGTGCTTTATTTGTTCCCTCAATGAACCCGTGGCTCCTCTCCTCCAGTGATGCACTAATAATGAAGACAGGCACAGAGTAAACACACTTATCTGCAAAAATATTCACACCAGTTAAAGGCGCTTGCATTCTGTTACATTAAAAACCCCAAATTAACAACATTTTTCACAATTATGTAAAAAAAAAAAAGAAAAATGATTGAAGAGTGAAGTATCTTTTGAAGAACAGTGAGAATTTGCATTCAGACCCCTTTACTCTGATGCCTCGAGATGAAATCCAGTGCAACCAGTTATTGGACATCCACAACGGGTCGACAATTTACTGACGGAAAACAAAACTACAGCCCCTCGTTGTTGTACATCTGTACTGTCATCTTCACTTCAAGCAGGACTTCTTTTGAGTTTGTGTTATTTTTGACTTGTGTAAGGAGGGGTTACAAAAAGACTCAAATAAATGAATAGGTTCAAGTTTCAGTTATGGAATGAAAACACAACCGCATTAAATCGCTTGATCTTTCTGCTGGAGGTTTGTAGCTTATATGGGAGGATGTAGGGGCTTTTTATTAAGTCAATAGTTCCTTAATAGTGATGAAAAAATACAAGTTTGATTAGTTGATTATTTCACTGATAACATGGGAAAAATATCTTGTTATAAGTGGAACAAGAACTTATTCAACACTATTGACAGATTATGTACTTAAAACAAGCTCCTGTATTTTGCTGAAAAGTTGTTTTTAAGTTAGTTTTGTCCTATTTCAAGTGTACTTTAGATATTTCTACTAGAAACTAGATCAAAATTACTTGGAAATATTTTGCATTTTTGCAGCGCATTTACCTTTTGAAAGCCACTCCAAAGCCACTCAGTTTAAAAACAAGACAGTTCAAAGAATCTCTGCTTAACCATATATGGAGTTCCTGACAAACATGTAAAAAAATATATATATTAAAGAAAAAAAAATCACTCAATCCAGTCAAACCTACCTAACACCATGCAACACCCAGCAGACTGTTTCTACTTGAGCTTTAGCTGCTGGAATGATGATCTAATTCAAGTTTATCTTCATGTTTAAATCATAGTAAGAATTGATAATTAAGCAACAAAGTGCACGACAAGAGGTCCCTTAATGCACATTTACACCTGTGCCTGGCAGCTAAATGGCGGCTCTGAGGGTTTTTGTTTCTGGCAGGTTTGTTGGATGCAGAGAAAGAGATGAAGCTGCTAGGCAACAGAGCTGGCTTTTATACATGTCTCTGCTGTCAAAGGGCTACACAGGAACACAACATACATTAAACTGGTTTACGTTGTGGTCAATATGCACTTGATTCACTGCAGCGAACATATTTGTTTGTATCCTTCGAATGTAAAACCAGTCTCGGATAAAATTTCACAGGAATCCAGTTCGTTTGCATATGGTTCTGGATGCCAACAAGGTTTCAATTGCCTTTAAAAGACATAGAGGCCCACAGCATCACTAGTCCTCTACTGTACCTACTGTAACGATGGTCTCATCAAAGCAAAGTTAAAGTCTCAGTACAGCTTAGCCAATTTCACTTTTAAACCAGATATTTGTACATCACCTCTTCCTAGTAAAAAATAATGTTTGGGATGTGAAAAATGGGATTCTTTTTTTATCCACGAAGAACAATTTAGGTATTTCACACTTTTTAAAAATATGTCACATTCCCCATTCTTTACCCTCCTCACTTTTAATACTTAAATCCCCTTTAAAATGCTTACAATTGCCTAATTTAGCAGTCCACACACCAAAAATACCTGAATATGCATTAATATGCACAGTGGAACCCGTCCTAGCGCTATTACAGAAGCTAACATCTCCGCTCTTGGTGGTACAGCCAATCAACACCAGAGAAAATAAATGGCTCTCCTGGATTGGCTGCTTTGCAAACACCAGCCAATAGCACATCAAACAGCATTACCTCCAGAAATTTTGGCTTCCCAGTCTACATTTTATTTCAAATATTTCAGATACGCTCTATGAATAAAAAAACCCCTAACAGATTAATTTGTGAACACTGAACCACAACAAGGGGTTTACACCAGCCACTATCCACAAGTACAAATACTTTTTACAACTAAAATATGATTTATGGATGACTGAAATTGAAATCTTACAAGTTGAAACTCTCATTTCAGATAAAAAAGAACTTAGATTAAGTTGCATTCTTTTAATTAAATATTAAAAGGTCTAGTGATAATTGCACTCTTAGTAATTTTATTAAAACCAAATATTGCATAGAATTGACTTTTTTTCTCTCTCTCAGAAAACAGAAAGTTGGATATCTTTTCTCTAATTGTTTTCTAAATGTGACTCACTACTGTAATAAAAGAGGAATTTATTTTTAGGCTTTTTACACATTTTTATTGAAGGTTCTCCCAAATGTGCAAAGGAACATCAAGGCTGCAAAGAAATGGGAGTAGTAGGTGCCGCACTGTAAAAGGGTCCATTTTTCTTCTCCTATTCTTCTTGAAAACAATAGCCTAATAGAGGACACACAGGGTGATTCATGGGGGATATTTAGTAGCCAGGAGACCAACTAGAACATACCAAGTCATTGATCAGCTAATCTTCAGGACGCATCCTGTTCCTTTCCCTTCCCGAACACCTCCAGGCAAGCTGGCAGACAACCATTCCTACTAACAAATGCATAATCCTGAGGTAAACAGCATCCGTCACTGATCAGCTGATTAGCTCGGAGCAAAGAAGACTGGTGGTCGACAGTGAGTCAGCTCCCATAGTTCCTACGGCAACCTTGGTAGAGATGTTAAATTACGACCCAAATTATGCACTCCCTTTACTTAATGGAGTAAAGAAAGAAAAAAATAGGGAACTGCCTGCGCGTTTTTACAGTTAACTGATAATGAGAGCAGAGCTGCGTTACATACGCGGTTAGTGGGCTAACAAGTGTAGTTTATAGAAGGAATTAACAGTCATTTAAGTAAAAAACATGCCTGACATGAATCAAACAGCACGCTAATTAGCTTTGTGATTAATCAAGAATTTAAGAAGAAAAAATTAATGAGAGGAAATGAAAGCAAAATAGAAAGCCGTGGTTTAATATTTTAAGGCGCGCCTGACTTACCTTTCGGAGGAGGCAATCTTAGTGATTCAGCTCTCTGAGAACAGGCATCATCATTATGGTTAATTTGCTTCAATGCATTTGCAAAGTTATAATGAAGAGACGAATTAAGACGTGTAATTAAACTAATTTCTCAAGTCTTACAACTCATTTGCTGTGTTTGTGGCGGAGTCGGTAAATGGCGTCTTTAGTTTTATACGGTTCTGGTTGGGAATCCAGGAGCAGTTCTAATACAGAACCCCCGACCGTACCTCCCCCAAACAACCAACTGACTATGAAGAGGACGTTTCCTCAAATTTCTACTTGGTGAAGACACAGAGGATTTAACAGCCCAGTTGGAATGATGGCAACCTATCAAAAATTGTCAGAGATGTGGGAGGAATCGCTGAGCATCCCATTCAGGTAAACTTTTCCGTATGCCTGCAAGCAACTGGTCATGCCAACTCAAGGTGAGCAAACGTTTTGCAAATTTAAAAAATTGGTGCTAATGTGTCGCCCTTTTATTGTCACTCTGGGCAACCGCCCAAGTGGCCTTACTAAAACCAGAATCTTATTGGTGGGAGTCTAAGAAAAGTGTGAACTGTCAAAATCATCCTGAAGAGTATTTGTCTGCAAACATAAAACCTGCCTGTTGATCATGCTGCTCACCAGTACTATCAGTAAGTGTGTGTGGGTGTAGGCGCGTGTGTGTGTGTGTGTGTGTGCAGCAGCGGTCCTGCAAGCAGCCAGCACATTAACTGTGAAGTCGCATCAATTGCATTACCTTCAACGTACAGCGTAGACACGGATCCATTTCAATTTGGACCCCCAAGGTCTTTCAACACCGTTAGTCATCGTCACAGAGAAGCACTTGTCGTTATTGATTGATTATGAGGCGTTATCGCGTTTGTTGTCGAGATGCAACATCTAATCAATGGAAGGAAGCCGGGCGGCTGTGTTCTCTGGCAACAAGGCAGCACAAAGGAAAAATAAAGTTTTCATTTATTACCTATAACTTTTACACGTTTCAATTCAACTCATGACAAGCTAAGTTTAAAACTGGCTGGTTTTCAGCCACCAGGTGTCGGTTTCATGAGTAATGATTGTAACACAGTCATAACAGTCATTCAGTAATTTTTTTTTTTATAAATCACATACAGTAAAATTGACAAAAACAAAACAAATTGATCTTTGTAAGTGCAAAAGTGAAGATAGACCTGAGCATAGGGAATGGATGAAAACTATGACTGAGATTACATCTTTTGAATTATTGATAGCCAAATTGCATGGCTGGCTGACAGTAGTGAGTAAGTTTTTTTCCATAAAGTTGTAGGTTTTTGTGGCATTCACAATTATTTATCTTCTGTTGTGAATGTATGATGTGTATCTGCTCATATTTGTATTTTATTTTGACTGTTCTTGGTGTTTTAATGCCCTTTAAAAATCCAATAAACGTTTAAATAGCAAAAAAAAAATGTAAAAAGACTATTTTTCTTTTGTAAATTCTTTAAATAGATACCAATAATCATAACTATTGAGATTGTTAATGGTGATTATGTGCGGTCGATCTGAGCTAAAAAAAAAAAAAGAAGAAGAAAGAAATAGGTGACGTTTGTAGATTGCAGAATTGTAGATTTGGCAAAACTGCAATATTTAACAATCATCTAATGAGCTTGGTGAAGCAATAAAAGTATGAAATATAAATCTCAGAGTAATAATATCCAGCTGGTTAATGTTCAGTTTTATAATCACAACTGGATGAATAAATCTACAACTTTGGTGTTCAGTTGTTGATGTTTCCTAAATAATTAGTACAATGCTACTTGTCCCACTACTGGCTGCAGCCAATCCAGGAGAGCCATTCAGTTTCCTTGATACTGATTGGACGTTCTCCTAAGAGAGAAGAAAAGGAAAAGTGTAGATGTTAGTTTCTGCGGTAGCGCTAAGACGATTTCCACCAGTACATTTGCCGCTTGAACTACTAAAATAAACTGTTATAAGTGGTTTTAGGGGGAATCTAAAGTAATCGCTTGTTCTAACTACTTACACCGTTTGAATTCATTAAACTACGGCGCTTTAATTCACAACATCCAAACCTGGTGATGTGAGGGAAAACAGATTCTGATGTTTTCCATGTTCTATAAAGTCTGCAAATCAAACAGTGGAAGCTGGGGCCAGACCTACCAGAGAGAAATCAATATCGCAAAGAACAACATCTCTGGCTCCCGTGGGGACTTGATCAATGAGCCGCAAATATCTGCAGATGAAACGAAATAAGCACTTATTCTGTGTCGCATAAAGGCTCATTTAGCCTCGGTTGGTATCATCAAAACAAGAACCACCGGTGGCTTGTGCTGGGTCGGCATGAAAAGGCAGGACATGGTGACAGTGAATAATAGGAACACGGTGGGAAAAAAAAAAGACAGGAAACAAAAAAAAAAAGCATATTGTCAGACATGCCTTTCTCTATTACACCAAGCAGTGTGTGTCAGCTGCCTGTCATGCAAAATGAACAGCCCAAGGGATGTTTGGTGCAAATTAAATTCCAGTGAGGGGTGAATTCACTTTTTTTTTCTTAAATGCAATCTAATTAAATTGCTATGCACGGTCATGTAGCTTAAATTACATGGCGGCACCGTGCAAATGTGGAAAAACTAACACCACATGCAAGGCGTGTCTCATGGGGACAGTTATGTTTTGGGGAAAAAATATCATAAAACAACTTTATGTAGAACAATATTAAAGCAAAAAAATCAATAAAAAATAGAGCTATGATTACTTTTCTATTATTGCTACTTTGTACCAGACAAAAAGATTATTTTTAAGTCTAATATCATGCTTCATTATAGAAGCATGAGGCCTCCCTAAATAATTTAGTAATATTTTCTTGTTACTAGGTAATTTATTTTATTATTTTTTGTCTTTAAAAAAAATGAAAACAAATTCAATATAATGCTATAATGTTGCCAGAATATGATTTACATTTTTAGTTCAAATGTGATCATAAATTTGTCAATTTCTCTTTAACTTATAAAATAATAATCTGGGGTTTGGTAATCTGACTAGAATTGCTCAGAAGGTGATGCAAGCATGAAAGTTTACACAAATACTTGTCAAAGGGTACCTAATAATTTTAACATTTACTAGGAAGTCATTTTATTACAACATTATAATTTAATGTTTGCAGTCATATTTTAGCTGAACACTATTTCAAAAGTGGAAAAACAACTTTTGTTGCTGTTAATCTCCTGGGTGTTAAGCCCCCTTGTCCTTAAAAACATAGTGACTCCCCTGTCTGATATGAAGATCATTTCAACGTTCAACATAAACCAGCACATCAACTTTCCTCGACCCCGGGAAGTTGAAAGATATTGGAGAAAAATGTTTCCAGAGCTGCACTGTCGTCCTCCAGAAGGGGCGAACTTGTTGATGTGGAGGATTAGAGCCGACGCTGAATTGAATTACAAGAGGCGACTCTGTGGACACAGCCTTGATACCGGAGTGGGGAGGTCAGCAGAGAGGTGAAGCTGACAAAGAAATGGGGGAGAGAACCTATAACGGTCCGGTCTGAAGCAGCTGGGAGTGTTCTCTACAGATTGGATCATTTAAATCACACTCAGGAAATGGAATAGGGCAAAAAAAAAAAAAAATAGACAGAGGTGACTCTCCAAAAATATTATATTTATTAAGAAATTTAGGTAGAAACAGAAAAAAATGATAATCACGGACATTGGAAGAGAAACGTGTGAAAAACGTCAGCGCTTCATGTTTGGGTCGCCAATAATTTATGTTCGCTTCAAGATCAGACGTATCATTAAGCTATAAAATACTAAAATATTTTTGATTTACCACCTTTTACTGAAATTCCAGCTGCAAGTCTATTGGAATATATGCTCAATATAACATTAAATTTAGAAGTCCTGCCACGGATTTCAATTTGCCTTTATAGCTGGACTTTGACTGGACCAAAAGAAACAATCGATTGAGAAAATTGGATTTGCGTTGATTGACTTTTCTACATAAATACCATGGTTTTAGTTTTTATTGTTGAGTAGATGAAAAAGTTTTAAGTACATTTTTATTTCTTGCATTGCCACTATTATCATGACCAAAGCTATCACACTGAGTCCTGGATCTGATGGTTGGAATAAGTGGAAACACTTATTCGCATCACGAGTCATGTGATCAACAACCGGATGTTATTACTGGTGGAAAAGACGAAGAAGATGACAGGAAGTGGCAGGAGGATGTTTTTTAAATGACTTATCGCGTGAACATACGTATTCACGTGTAATTTTAATTGCGCTTCTTATTTAACGGAAACACAGCAATTGCAAAATTTTATTTCTTCGGCGTTAGCGGAAAACAAATTTTTTTCCGCACATTTGTAATGGAAACGTAGCTTGTGATTGGTGAAACCTTTGTAACAAAAAAATACGTTTCTACAGTTTTTCCCAAAATATCGTCCACATCTCGTTCTGTTATTTTGAACCCAATGCCCGGTATAATCTCCTCTCCTGAGCTTCCTCAATCCTTCAACCCTCTTTGACAGAACGATGCATTCACTACATTTGACCTCAATCAGACAGTTGGGACGCAAAGACCATGGACATAAACAGTTTGTTCAAACTTTTCTTCCTTCCGTTTTGAAACTTCAACATCTAGACCTTTACTTGTGTCATTCATGACGTCAGCTGTAAACCTGCTAGGTCTGGTGCAGCTGGGACAGATGGATGGAAATGACTCCCATGGTGCAAATTGTAAAACTCAGATCTGTGATTGGAGCTTGGCAAAGAGTGTGCTCAGTGCCAACATTCACTTGGAAAACTAGCTAGCCTTGCTACTTTCAACACCTCACATCTTTCCAGAGAATGTAAAGAGAAACAACTTCTTTCTTGGACAAATTGGGTTACTGGAATGAACTTACAAGCAACTTCTTGTTCCCACTGTAGGACTAACAAGAAGCTCTGTGACAATACCAAACCTCCAACCAGTCCACTCTGCAATAAAACAAAACTACTGCAATACCAGGAGGCAGATTGCCTCTGTGTTGTTACAGCTTTTCTCCTTAGCCCACTTCTACTACTTCACAATCATCCCAAATCTTTGTTAAAGCAGGAACTTTATTGGATGCGCTCTGTCGCAACACAGAACTCGACTGGTTTGGTTTCTAGAAGCCAAACTCTCCTGCACAAAGCAACAGACTCAACAGTTCAGGTTTCTGCCAAAGAGCAGGCAGCAACAAGCATTCAGAACAAAAAGTATTAGTACGGTATTATCGTTCTGTAGTCTTAAGACAGTGCTACAGCCAGCAGGCTGTTCACTGGCATTGGCAAAAAGAAACAAAAACAGAGAAGCAACTAAAACACGGCTGCCAACGTAATTCTCAGCAGTCATGTTTGTTTTAGCTGCAGTGCAAAGAAAAAGACATGGAAGAAAAAGTCTGCATCCGTAACTGCTGATAACGTCTGAATCTTTAGGAAGGTTACACTTCAAGGTGGAAGTCGAAGTCTGGAATCTACCTTGCAAAACCTGGAATGAGTAAGATTACCTTGATAGATTGATTCCAATCACTTTCTCTCCATCGCTCTGCAATGTTTGGAGCCTCATAAAGATTTTACAGTTTTGCCAGACAGTCTTATGTTATGTTAACTGTTCTACCAGCACAATGAAAGCCAGTTATTTTTTTTCTTACAACGCTCTAAGTCTCAAAACACCCGACAGACAACATGCGTGCTGCATGCCAAAAACCCTTTTCAATATTTATGGATAGTTGGTTTTCCAGAGTGAGCGTAGTAAGACTCCCCGCTGCATACAGCAGGGTGGGGCTGAGGTTCACAGCATCTGTGACTGTAGAAGGGTAGGGGGAGTGGAGAGGAGTGAGTGAGGGGGGGTTGCGTGCACTTGACTGACTCAAATGACGGCATGTTTAAAAATAGTTGCATGCCGTCATGTGGAGCTGCGTCTCTGGAGGATCCAAAGAGGTGAGCGGAGCGGCGCGTGGCACGCTCTTCCCTGTCTCACTCGCTCATGTTGCAGATCAAGGCACCAGTGCTCCCACTAAAGAGTAAGATAACTAATTGGTGGGGGGCTGTCAAAACTTCTCACTGTATAGCATGTCGCTACTTCTTCGGTGGTCTGTGAGAGGTTACGATCCAAAACCTTTTGCACGTCTGGGTGTGGCGTCGCTGAACAGGTACGACTGTGTCTTAGTGGTTTGTGTTAATGGAAGTAAACCGTGCCGTCCTAATAAAATGTGTTTAGGTTTGTTGGTGTAATGTGAAGGCATGAATATGTTTGCAACCACAAGTTAGCAATGAATCACAACTTAAAAATGGAGATGAGTCAATTGGCCATACTTTTGTTGAATGGTGGACCAGCAGAGCTGCTCAATCTACAAATCAAACTAAGGTGGCCGAGAGGTACAAATGCGCAGCAAATGGCAAAATGCATTCCAGACACTTGAATGATGCATAGGCAAACACATCAGCATAAAAAAAAAACATGAAAAAATACACTGTAAAGAAAAAAAAAATGCTGCAATCACAGAAAATCGAAGCAAAGTCCTGCAATCAACAACTGCAAAAAGGAACTGCGGCAACAGCAGACAAAATCCTGCAACCCCAGGAAATTGGCGCTAAGGGGAGAAATGCTGCAATTATAGTAAAAACAGTAGGAAGTATGAAATGCTGCAAACCTGGTCCACAAAACAGAAGTTCTCCACACCACTACGGGGAGTCAACCAACAAATCGTAAGAGACTAGAGGTCCATTGAAAATACAAGGTGCTTTATACGTTATTTTTCTCAAACACATGGTCTTTTACAGTATAGAACAACAGAATATTTACAAAGATAAAATTACCAACTCCAGATTTCCCTCTAGTGGTCTGGAAGATTTTTGTTTTGTTCAGCAAATTTGTAGCTTATTTTTGCAGTTGGTTGGAATTTTCTGTGGTTGGAGCATTTTGTTTGAGATTGAAGCAATTTTTGCTTGAATTCAGTTTGTTCATTGCAGGCTTTTGCTTTTATTTTTTTTGTAATTGTAGCATTTTTTTTTGCTTGCTTAAAAACAACAACAAACAACAAACAAACCCCCCCCCACTAAAGTCCAATGTGGAGATCCATTTCCAGAGTAACAGGAAGTGAGCGTTCTGAAAACATGACCCAGAAACCTCATCTGCTGCATCTCTACAAACATTAATAACCCTCTAAAGCTCATCCCATAATGATACAGATGGAGTTCTTTTAACACTGTATGGAATATTGGGCTCACTTTTCCGTCTGCTAATAGCGAAGACGGTAGTGGCGCTGATGTGCAGCAGGGCCTCACCGTGGTAACGGGGCTGGGGGGTTGCTGGAGATCGTTATCCTCACCATTAACATCTCAATTACACACCTTGGCTCACATTAGAGGCAGGCAGAGAGGTGAGGTGACCTTTGTAGAAGACATTACTCCGAGATTTGCAATTCACTACCACAACCTTGAACCCCGCTGCTTCTACTCACACTGTTGCTTTGTAAAGGTCCTGTTAAATTACCTGCTTGATGTCTGCAACTGGGCCGATCGTCATAAGCAGAGTGATAATTCAATTTGTGGGCTGCAGGTATGACACGCTCCGCATCATGTGAAGCTATAGAGGCGAGGCATAAAGGTTTCAGATCTGTTAATAAAGCCTTAAAGCTTGACACTTTTGTTAAAAATTACTTTTTAATACGTAGTCATGGTAATAGGATATTACTTGGGAACAAAACAGGAATAGGGAAGGTTTAGGAGTGTTTTTATGGGAATAAAACAAGAGTCATTCTTGCAGAAGAGCAACCGTTGGACGAACACGCAAGGCTCACCGGTGCTGCTCTGATTCAGCTCATAAGAGCTATCAAGAGTAATCACTAAATTTCATACTCACATTTGAAATACAGGAGTTCAAATTATAAAAACGATGATGAAACGAGTTGCTTCAGGCAATTTTACGTGGAATAAAATGCAGTAGTCAGGAATTTTAATAATCTGACAAAGTATAACAGCAAACTCTCAAAAAACTTAATCATCTTGCAAAACATTTTCACCTTCAGAGAATAGACTTCAAAATACTGTTGCTAGTTTGTAAATCACTGAATGGCTGAGCACTAAAATATGTACAAGATCTGCTGTTGTTGTATCAACCTTCCAGACCTCTCAGGTCTTCTGGTTCTACTCTGCATCCCCAGAACCAGAACCAAACATGGAGAAGCAACATTCAGTTTTAATGCTCCACTAAGCTGGAACAAACTTCCAGAAAACTGCAAGACTACTGAAACCTTGACTGCTGAGTGCTACGATGTTGTTTTTCAGTGTTTTTCTAAAGCACTTTGAATTACCCTTGTTGCTGAAATGTTCAACATAAATAAACCTAACTGAACTCATGGTCATCGCCCAATATGCTAGAATAGATCTGGTTCTGCACTTTTCATATTTTTATTTTAAAAACATTTTTCAATTTCTAATATTTTACTTCTACTTTGTGGTTGTAAAGTCTAAACATATTGGTTTTCCATTCAGTGCACATTCTGTCTTACACTCTGTAGCCAAGGTGTCCCCAGTGCAAAGCGTTTAACCTCTTTTGCTTGCAGGAAGCGGCAACAAAAAGGCAAAAATAATAATAATAATAATAGCTGTCACCTCCAAATGGACAGAGATGTCACTTCAGCAGGATATGGGAAGTGAACACATCCCAACTGCCAGCAAAGTAGAAAGATGAAAGCCGTCGCTCCTTGTCCCCAGCATCCTCCACTCATCTTCCCATATGACTCCCTTTTTCTTCTTTGACTCCTCCTCTCCATCAAAAAGCTGCTTTACATGTATGAGGTGCAGGCCACAGAGCTCTGATGAAAGATGCAGAAATATACGGCAGAGGGACACGGCCCTCAAGCACACACCTATGGCACCGCTGGGATCGTACCCATAATTCAACGCCACACCCAGTTGGCAGTTTGTCGCCCCTCCCGCCTATATGCCTTCCAACGTGGCGCGTTAGCTGTGATGCATGGACAATACAAGGAGATGGTTTATTTCATGTGCCATTTCAAGCTACACAGCAGTAATGAGAAACAACATTAACATTTTGCTGACAAGTGTTTCCCCCACCCCACCCTGCCCTTCTCCTGCCTCTTGCAGGGCATTAGACTCCAGCGTGTGGCTTAGAGCTGTCCGCTGTATTTCATTCATGCCTGCAAGCTTTGCAAAGTGTGCATCAGCTTCTTAAAGAGAACATCCCAATGCAATGGTTATTTATATCTGAACATCCTTCACTTGGATTTGAGCTTCCAGATGCGTTCTAATGATAGAAATACATTTTGCTCTGGGCACCATCCTGACTAGCTGGTGTATCAAAATAATGGGTTTCATTACACAGAGGATGCTGGGGTAGAGACTGTACTGACAAAAGAAGAAGAGGTCATGACCTCACAAGAGAACCTAACATAAAAACAAATATTTGAAGTATTTAGAGTAAAAAAAAAAAGTTAACCTTGTGCTTTGCTAGCTATACACTAAACCAAAATGCCATTTTTGAGTTGGAATTGGGACTCTTTATTTGAGAGTAATGTAGATATTTAAATGTTATGCAATTGCACTGCATATTATGTGGGTTACCAGTATTTGGTTTAAAAGTGAAGGCTGTCTAGACAGGCTACCTTGTTAAATGTTGTCAGTATTGTGCTTTGCAAGACCGCAATACTCTTTATTATTACAAGCTCCATAAAATGAGGCGCACTTTATAGAGAGCAAGGACGCCTCAGACTAGGATGATCTCAGTAAGGAAGTCGTCGTCAGTCTGAGGCAAGCCCTCCGTCCCACTTCTCCCATAAAAAATAGATGAAACCAGTCAATCTTTGAAAAGTAATTGGTTCCCTGGTGGCTGTCTCGCACAGCAAAAAAAAGAAGAAAAAAAAAAGTTTCCCCAAAAAGAAACCAGACAGCCACCGAGAAAGACTAATAGGCAATAGAGAGGGTGCAGGACATGAGGATGCTTACTGCTCTCAAAATGAGAGGCAGCAGAGACGAAACACCCTCCTTTAGGTGGTTGATGATTGAGCTTTAAACTCTTTTTTTTTCCCCCCATACGTTCCTACAGCTCCTCTTGTCTTTCTATAAAATTTCCACAATTACTCAACTCGGCAGATCGCGATGTGACGCCCTCCCCCTTCACAGGTCAGGGAGGCGCTCCCTCGTGTTTGTGTGTTGACCGTCTCCGGGTAAGCATTACTGATGTCACAGCCAATTCCAGTTGATCAACTTTCATGAATGTCGGAGGTTAAAGAAATCAATCATGTGCCCCAGCTCTTCTTGTGATTTAATTAGTCCGTCGGACAGCGGAGCAAATCAGCGGCGCCCTCATTAAAATGCACGAGGCTGCGTTCAGGCAAATGGCAACCAACGTAATTGCCTGCAAATGAGCGAGTTAATAGACTTTGAGCTTCAATGGGCGGTGTTGAGGAGACGCCATAGTTCACAGGCTAAATATGAATGCATTTTGTTTGTTGGGATTCTTCAAAAGAAAGTGGCGTCTGGGGGGTGAAACATACAGTATATTCATTTATCTCATTTAGGAACAATGGTTCTTAATAATCCAATCTTTCATTGATGGGTAATTAGCAGAACTGCTAAGTGTTACAGAGCTGGAATAGGTTTGTCATTCGACTTCTTGACAGAAAACAAGTTCAGCTCCCGTTTGATGCTCGTAATTCCTTCATAGACATATTTAAACCAACAGGTCTGCTAACAGGCCGCAGATCATTAGCTCCAGGGCCGTTTCTCCTGATGGACCTTACCCTCGGGCTGCTTATTCAGACAAATCCATAAACACAAAAACCCTTAGTGCTGGGAATGAAAAATATCAAGCCAAGTAAAAAAGAGTTTACAACAATTCAAGAAAGACTGTATTGGCTGTAGAGTTGGACAATAAATCAATATTATATATTGGGGATGATCAATATCAATAGATAATACGTCTGATACAATATTCAATAATTGCACTGAACTCTGGTCCAGAATCGTACAGCATTCTGAGGAAAGACTTTAGCGGCTCAACCTCTTAAGCATCTTTAACTACCTCAGTCTTTGGTTACCTAGCAACAACCTGTTGAGTAACTTGCACAGGAGCAGTTTTGAGTTTCGCCACTGTGCCTCAAAACTGTTTAGAATTTTTTTTTTTAAAACAACGTCGTGGCGTGTATACTGTGGATAAAACAGGGAAGGTCATACACCGAGTTTGGCAGTATTTCAAATATTTAAAAAAAACAACAAAAAAAAAAACAAAAACTAATCAATAATCATTGATATCGATTCATATGAAACACTTATATCGTGATACGTTTTTCAGCCATATTGTCCAGCCTTGGTTAGTTGCAATAACTCCTTTGTGTAAAGCCCAAAACACACCGCTGTGTCATGTTTAAATCAAGCGATCTTCAATGATAATGTGTTTTTTCTCTCCAGCATTTGTAATTACATCCACCTGAACACGGTTAGTTTCAACATTATATTTTATATTACCATAAACAAGCTTCCCTGTTGTGTTTTATTGATTTTGGATTAGAACAGAATTCTATAACATTGTATTAAAGAATCACTATTTTCACATTACATGAGAAATTGTTAAAATAACCGGTTGCCTGTGTAGAGCGTTGGTTGTTGAAATTTCATTCCACAAAAATGTCGGAAACTATAGGCTGCAGAGAGGTTACATCCCTTTTTCATAAACTATACATTAGCTTAAAATTGTACACCTGTAAACATTGACACCATGCTGCCTCAATCCACCAACGCTGCAACCCAGTCCTGGTTTGTATTCCTTATTTTCCTGCTTGATTTGTAGCAATCCTAATTCCCACATCAATGACAGACATTGCTACAAAAACTAATTTTTCCCCTGAGAATATAGCAAGGCTTGTATCAATCAGAAAGCGCCTTCAGTAAGAAAATGTACACCTGAGTATTCCTGCTGAGGGAAACAGTGTTGGTTTTTTTGTGTTATTTTTTGTGAAATTAATCTGAATTTTGTAATTCCCTCCTGTCGAGGGAATTACAACAGGAGCAACAGCCGGACTGATCCCAGCTCCATTAGTAGATGGTAGGGGAACAGAAACCAGGTGTGGAAAGGGGTCTTGCTTCATTTTATCCTTGAAAAGACTTGAAATAAAGCAGAGCTGAAAAGGAGAGAGTCGTGTAAACTGATGTGTAATGATTCTGTCCTCCTCCATTTCCATCCAGCCTGAGTAGGCAAACAACATCCCGGTGAGGCACGGACAAGTCCCCCGACCGAATGTAGAGACAGTCAGGTCTGTTTTTACTGTTGGAATCGTCGAGGAACATTTTTCTGGTTTCCCCAAACATAAACAACTCGGTTTCCAGCTATTTTCCGGAAGGTCAGAGACAGCAATCCCTGTTGAGGACAGAGGTTTGCAGAGTAAGCAGAAGCGTATGGACCCTGGCTGCAGCGGACAGTGCTTAATCAGGGAAATGTGCCAGATTTCCCACACTACTAATGCATCTTCTGCAAAATAAAAATAAAAAACAACAACAGTATTCTCCAGTGAGGCACCCTTCTTTCTTACAACACAGTTTTAAGAGGCCACTCTGACACAGTTGAACTAATAAAGATTAATTCACAACTGTTACAGGAAAATTGGCTTAACTTAGAATTAAACAACCAGCATGAGAGCCTATGAGAAGATAACTTACACACTTTAATGTATTTTACTGGGATGTTATGAGATAAGCAGAGGGCTGCACCGTGCCAGAATAAAAGACGGGAAAACAGAAATCGTGGTGTTTATTATGACAGCCCAACATTTTCTTGACTCGATTTTATTTGGCCATTACTGAATATCCACATCATTCACTTTGAGCTTTAATCACTAAAACTATGAATCAGATGGGAGTGAAAGTTTATCAAACTGGCAAACACATTTTCTTGATATGAAGATGATTGGAAATATAACATCCCCAAAAACATTAAACCTGTTTTGGGGGATATTAGGGACACCAACACTGGGAAAAGAAAATAGTTGAACCAACTTAATTGAATTGATTCAATTTGTAATAAGTAATTCAATTAAGTTTTTCCTACTTAATTTATTAAGTTGGTTTAACTTGACTCAAATCATTTAGTTTACCTAAAATAACAAAGTAAACTAATAAAGGAACTGTTTTTTAAAAGTTTTTTCGGCTCACACAGCCTTTATTTGAGAGTAGATAGGAAATGTTGAGTCCATACAGTTCTTTGTCCCTGTGACATGACACGCTTATACTGGAATGATGTTTGAAAGTTAAAGTATTTTCAATTCTATTGCTAAGACATTCATTTGGGGGGGGGTTAACTAGCAAAAACCAGTTTTCTAGTAAAACTAGAAAAGAGCTTTGTGGAACCATCTTTTGCAGCAATTGCAGAAGTGTTTTGTGGGGGGTTTTCTACCGGCTTTGCGCATTTCTATGCAAAATAGCTCAAGCACTGGAATTTATTTAGGGATCTTTGAGTAAAAACAAACTTGTGGCACTCTTCAGATGTGGAATTGCTAAAAAAAAAAAAAGGTTCATCTTCAATAGAAACCAATTTTCACAATCATAGAACAGAAGAAAATACAGCATTTCACCCCCAAAAGGTATAAAAGAAAAATACATTGCCTGTAAATGCCAGGCTGCTGCCATAAAGACACTACTTTTCCACACCAGCGCAGATAGTGAAGAGCGAGACTTTGGGAAAAGAAGCATCATCTAATTTAAAAGCTATCTTAGCATGATGCAGAGCAGAAAAATAAGAATGAGCATTTTAAATCTTAAAAAGATATATATTTTCTTAACAATTTAAATAGAGAATTTGACAAAAGGGGGAAAGCAACAGGAGGTAGCATCTGTGTTCATGTTAGTTGCTTACTTTCAGAAGTCATTTCCATATTTAGTTTTATTCATCGTTCAAATAAAAGACAAACATGTCCTTGTTGGTGCTGTACACACACAAACCAATGCATGGAGGGATTCTGATTAAAAGCTGCATGTTGTTAATGTTTATGCACTAGATGTAAGGGGTTCCATATTCTGGGAAGACTTCCAGAAACATTGAGATTAAAGGCTGTTATCTGACAAGGTTTAAATATATACCTTCTCCAGACTGGATGGACTGCTTCCAGTATTTGTAACTCTGATTTAATGTAAACTCTGACATAACACAGCCTTACTAGACCGTTTTAAAGTTACTAAGCCGTAAAATATGTCACTAAATGGTTCAGATTTGCAGAATAATCGACTCAAAGGAGATTTTACCAGCCTCTCCGTCTCAATATTCATCCATATTGAACTTTAAATTAAGGTTTTTCCACTTCCTTAAAAATGGGAAATTATTTTTAAGGAATCCAAATTATTGTCTATTGCACACTTACTGATGTCACTTCACTTCAGTCTACTGGGCTATTTCTGAGCACCGGTGAGATGTTCTTCTCAAAGCTTTGTTTTGCCATCTGAAAAGCATAAAATGCTGCCGCAGCAACATGTCAGTCTCTAAAAGAATAATAATTAAATAGAAAACAAAACAACTGTAAACTAATTGTTTCAACTAAGTTTATATGTTCTGGTAAAAAAATAATAATAATACAAGCAAGGAATCAATCAAGATGTTTCTCCACAGATCGGTTTTCCTGTGTTGCACTTCTGTTCCATTCATTATTTAGCAACAGCATGGCTCAAAGCATTACTGAGGCAAGCACAATGATTGACAGCTGCTGACTTTACTGTTGCCTAGAGACACCAAAGGGATGCTCATGGTGTTTCATTTGCTTTTCAGATGCTTTTTAATTGGCATAAATGTAAAAAAATAAATAAATAAATAAAAATTAGCAGGTTGATGTCAGAAATGTTCTAATGTTGTAGAATTAGAAACCGTGGCAAGGTAAAGTTGCGGTTAAAAAGCGTAATAATCTTCCCCTGTTACTAGGCAGGTGATTAATAGCATGTAACCAAGGTTGCTTGAACTGTGATGTGAATGAGAACATTTCTAAATAGTCAGATGTACCTGTGGTGGTACGATAGAGAGCACAGAAATATCCGAACTTCTTCAGTTTGGATGCAAAATAAACAGCAGCTTATTAATAAGCAGTGGTCACGCTCTGACTGAAGTTTTAACTTTTAACACGGCTTTATTTTTCATCTTTTTATTATTTTAACCTGACCATGTCACAAAACCCTGTCAAAATTGCCAACATTAAATCAAGAATCAAATAAAAAAAATTAATAAAAGAACCCCTCTGTGGATACCTGAAAGATATAAGTGTTCTGTACATTTATTTGCACCCTTCGAGATATTAAATACACCTAATTACTTATTGCACAATAGCTTAAAATCAGTCAGACTGGCTGAAGAATAATTAAACATCACTTTTCAGTTGATTTTTAGCTGGAATTAAGTCTCAACTTTGACTAAGCCATTCCAAAAGAAGACTATTCTTTCAGCTAAATCATTGCGTTGTAGCTCTGGGTTTACGTTTTGGGTCTTTGACCTGCTAGAAAGTGAACCTCTGCACAAGTCGCACAAATCTTTGGCAGCATCTAACAGGTTTCCTTGCTCCATCCATCTTCCCAACACCTGCAACACGTTACCTGTGAGATGTTCTCTTTCTAATCTAACTCAGCTTTAAACTTCTCCACAACTCTGTCTGACTTGTCTGCTCTGTTCCTCAATCTTCATGACGCCGTTAAACAGCTGGATTTATCCTCAGATAAATTACACACCGATTGGCTGTTTGATAACGTTGGACTTGGGTTGCACTGCGTTTTAGGAAAGGGATATGAAAGCTGGCTGAATAGATTTTTATTTGCAGAAACATTCATTTCAATTTCATAAATATTTGTGGAGATAAATGAAAAAAAAAACAGGTCAACACTTTGTTTAATCCTGATCTTTACATTAACTTCATTTTGTTCTATTTTTGATTTATTTTGTATCATTTACTTAACTGTCATCTCTTCTTCCATTTTTAAGTAGATATTTTGGCATTTTTTTCACCGTACTTTTAGCGTTATTTTAGATTTCATCATAAATGAATGTAAAGTTATGCTTCATCTTATTATTGTTGTACTTAACGCTCTTTTTTGTCTGCTATAGAGTTCCTTTTTTGTTTTGTTCTAACATTGCTTCTGTCTGTCCGTCATGTTTTCTCAGCTCTATATGTCATACACCATCTTAAATATTTCACCAGATGTCTAGCATAGAATTTTCTTCATTGTTTTGTTTTTTGTTCTTTTTATTATTAGTAATTTGGTCGATTCTGATTTTAATTTGGCCTTTTCTGTTACATTTGATTGTTTTAAAGCTTATTGCAGTGAAACAAGGTAGTAAGTATAACAGTATATTTTTAAGGCACTGTATGTTGAAAGAACAACAAAAAAAGTGAATATTCATTTTGAGTAACAGAAATCAGCTAATAAAGATCATTTAACATTCAAAACATTCACTCACACAAGCTGTTTTGAAGTGCTTTAAAGTGTTTCATGACCCACAGAGATTATTCTGTACCTCTGGACTTTGCACGACTCACATCCTGAAAGTGTTCAGTCCTCTGCTGATTCCTGTCACCTGCTCTTTCGGGTAATCAACTCTAAAGTCCCCAAACAGACGTCCTTTGGCATCAACACACCTGCAGCAATCTGGTAACTCTCGGAGCCATGTTTTACCTGTCAGCCGCCACAGAGACAGACAGACAGACAGAGAGAGAGAGAGAGTGAGGTGTGAATACGGCCCACTTTGCAAATGTACCTGTTCTGCTTGACTGGCTGTTCCTGCGTGTAATAACACAAACAGCCTGTGTTTATGGACAGCTTGGAGAGCCATCGCTCTCACACAGCTGATCAATTTTGGGATTTAGCTCTGCCTCTGCTCGTCACTCCGCGACCTGCATAGTTATCTGTCAGAGTGATTTAATGCAGCAATATCTTCACACCTGAAAAAGCGAACATTTACTTAAAAAAACAAACAAATAAATAAATCTGCACATTTATCTGCGGGTAGCAGTTACTGCAGCTGAACCTCGGGTTTGAGTTTACAGTGAGCCGTGGGTTGTGAAAGAAAAATATTTGCTGCTTTTAGCTATTTCATGTTCCTGTATGCTGAATTTATCTAAATATAGTTCAGAAAATATATCCTGAGGTGTTACTTTTCCAAGAATAACTTGGGAGCCTAAATTATTATATGCGACAAAAAAATGCAAACGGGTTTCTAAAGAAGTATCAATTACTGACGGATACTGTGAGACTAAACCTTTATAAATCATTGTCAGTCGATAAAAATAACCATTTAAATTAGCTGTTCAGTTCATTGTTCACACTACATGCATTTCCATTGACTGTATTATTGGGCAATTTGACATTTCAAAAATAAATTTGCCTAATGGAAACACGTCGTTTTTTTGACAAATGAAATATTGACAAAATTTTGCACACATTTTAATGGAAATGCAGCTAGTGTCCTCAACACAGTTTTGTCCTGCAACATGCAGTGTGTTTGTCTTGTGAATTGGTGCTACATACAGAAATAAACCAATTTCAATTTTAGCCATAAAGTCTGACCACTTTCCGCTATCCTGCGTCCGATGCAGGTTGTTTAGCTCTGTAGACTGCTAGCTCATGGTGATGTCCCCTACATGACTTGCCCCAAACTTTATGCAATGGCTGTCTTTGTGACACTCTTCTTAAGAGAGTCTTCTTAAAAGTGATAAAATATAGGGATTTTATCACATAGAATCCCTATAAAATACATCGTAGTTTGTGGCTGCATTGTGACAAAATGCGATAATGTTCAAGATGTATGAACACTTCTGCTCTGTAAGCAATGCCATCATTGTATGCCTATTCAAGCTTCAGATTCCAACCCCCAATTTAAAAGGAAATAGATATTTCTAAAACAAACCAATTTGAAAGACATGACAGAATGAATTAAAGACAAAAAAACATAGTCTACTTAGTGTTATAGAATTATAAGTATCTGTCATCATATATTTCAAAAATATTACACAAAACTGCAGCATAAATGGAGAACTCATGCAATGTCTCTCTTTATGGAAATATAGATTCCAATTCCATGAAGGCTGTGCACCATTATCTTCAACCGAAGAGCAAATGCAATATCTAGATGTACATGTTGTCCTTAAGCTACAATCTGTAACCATCCTTATGGTATAATGTTTTTCCTACGAGTGGCAGCTATAGCAACCACGTGAACTAACATCATCTGTTAGCAGTGGCACAAAGCAACATTTCATTGGTAATCAATCTAGGCTTAGAGGCAATTACTGATCAGTGTGGAGATCCTTTGATCATGGGGTGATGTGGATTTAAGGCCAACAGTTGGCTGATCAATGGCTGTCCTGTCAGACCCGTGTTGACCCACTGCACTCTGGTTCAATGCTACAGACTTCAGGAGGACCAAAACATTAGATGAATGCTAGCATGTTAGCCCGCCAGGCCATATGAAGGATCATTGGCCATCCAGTTTATAAAATCTCTGTAGATTCTCCATTGATCTGGATCCTTGTATTTTTTACTTGCAGTCACTTGCACACATCCACCTTCCTTAACCAATATATTTTCTTGTCTATCCCAAAATGGACAGTGGCTTAGTGGTACCATTTATCAAATTCTGAATGCTTACATCTGTGACGGTAGGACAGAGGGCACTTTTTTGGAATCACGACCAAATAGGTAGGCATGTAGGTGGCATCTAAAACTTATTATGGAGACTTTAAACCCACTGCAGTCGTTTTCTAAACAGTAAGCTCTGGAGAAACCTATGAATTACTAAATAAACGTTCCTAGTCCAGGTGTGGACAATTTGGGTCTTTGAGGTCAGATGTTCTGCATCCTTTATTTGTTGGTCCCTTGGTACAGTAAAGTACAACCCAACTCAATCCTATTGAAAATTTAACTCACTTGTGATCTGCTCTTCTAGTGAGAAATTATTTCTGATAGCCTAACGCTAAGAAACAAAAAGGGTAGAAGTATCTTACTCTTTTGTTGAGTATTTCAAAAATGTAAAAAAAAAAACTGAAGGTTTTGTATACATTCCCAATGCTTTGGTTTTTCTTCACTCCTCTCCCACAACTTCATTTCCATCTTATTTAAACCAAGAATGAGCGCTCGAGCTTCTCTTCAGGCACAAATAGGACCAGAGTCCTGTGGGTGTGCTCAGGTGCCACCATCAGCCGGGATTTCTCGGTAGACGTATGAAGAGGGATGAATGAGAAAGAGTCGAGGACCCTTCAGAGGTGTGATTTTCTATTAGTGAGGCTGTGATGTACTGCTGGTGCTCTTCAACACTCACAAGTGAACCATTTTGAATTTTCTGCCAGTTAAGATGTTCTCTTCCTTTGTTTGCTATGAACTTAAGCACATCTTGGCTCTTAAATCCAATACCTGGCCATATTGGAACAACACCTCACTTCTACTGTTTGTGATAATAGACAATGACACTTGTACATTGTTATTGAGGAAACTTTTCTTTGCAGAATTGTTTTAATTCAGCCACAGTGGAAAGTTTGAGCATAAACAACCCATTTAATGGTCAATACCAAAGCCTCTATTGGTAATAGACAAAGACATAGACAGAGTTTATTGTAATGATTAATTGGTAATGATTGGGAACTCCACCAGTTCACACAATACCTCCTGAAAGTCAAGATCTTTTTTGGCAAATTTGTATTTTTTCTCTGAAATTTCCAAAATAAAATGTCATTGTAGCCAAGTCTCTGTTTTTGTTGTTAAATCATAAGAACTCCCTTTTGCTGAGTCAACTTTTAAATGTATTTTTCTGTGTTCTATTGTGGCTTCCTGGATGAGTAGTCAAAAGTGCTTCGGGAGTAATTTTGGGAGTTCAGCCGCTCCTGGGAAGATTCACTACTGTCCCATGTTTTCTCCATTTGTGAATAACAGTTCTCACTGTGGTTTGCTGGACTCCCAAAGCTTTAAAAATCGCTTGGTAACCACTTCCAGACTGTTCCACGTCGATGACATGTTTAATCTATTCTTTCATTTCTTTAGATAGGACATGATGTGTTCCTTATTGAGATCATTCAGTCTACTTCCTGTTGTCAGACAAGTTCTCCTGAGGTAATCTCTTAGTTGTGGCTGGTTATGACATCAAATGTAACTTTGATTGGTTTGGATCAGTTTGATAACCAAAATCAAATCACAGAAACTGTTTTTTGCATTTACTCTCATCTTTTATCGAACATGTTTGATAAACTAAGCCATTTGTTTTCCATTACATAAAAATCCCCACAATAAAGCTTCTGGCTGAACAGTAACAAAATGTGAAACAGATCAAGGTACATGAGTATTTTTGTAAGGCACTGTGTGTTCTAGCCCTTTGGGAAATAAACAAGCAAGGTTCATTAACAGCATTTTGGTTCTATTTATTTTTTCTGAAATTCGCCACTAATGGGACATTTCAATTCAAGCCCATCAAAGCTTTTTACTCATCCCTTTTACACTGTTATGTTCACATCGCGGGGTTGTCCTTGAGCCCGGCTGACCTCTCAAGTCTTCGTCTTTCACAAGCAACAAATAACCAAAGGACGGCCCCTAGAACACTTTCTATTTAGGAGACAGGGGGAAAAAATCTCTGGTAAAACACAAACACCTATTCGTTTGTTCTCCAAGGACAGGCAAAGAGGGAGATTATCTTTGTTGATGCTAGACGTCTCGTGGCTCACTGGCTACAGCTGGAGATGTAGCACGCACTGCTGTCTTTATGCTACACAATTTTGGGCCGGAGGGAGCGAATCAACAAGAGAAGGAGAGAGGAGGAAGGAAAAAGCTGATGTACGAGTAATAAAGAAAATGGATCAACAGGGAGTGTATGACAGGAATGGAGTGAATGTGGAATAAAAAGTAATAAGGCCGAGGAAGAGAAAGTGGAGGAGAGAAGGTGTACGTGTACATGGACTGCAGGAAAAAGCTATAGACTTGAAAGAGTAGCTGACATTCTCTGCTGAAAGCAGAACTTTGACAGGTAATTTAGGATGAAAAATACAGGTTTCTTTCAGCAGTTAAGCATAGATTAAAATATGCACCAATCAGGTATTCATGCCCAATTTAATATTTTTGCAAACCGTTTCAACAATTATGATTTTTTTGTAAGAACAATAAATAAAAGGTTTCTTTTGACTTTGTTCTGTAAATAAAAAAGGTTTTTGTTCGGTTGCTTGCTAGCTTTGTTTGAAATTCAATTCAACTTTGTGCTGCTGGGTTTTGTGGGAAAATTAAAGAACTGTGTGTTTATACCAGTCAGTATTTTCACATCTTGACAATTTCCCTGAGGGAAAATCCCAGAGGGATTAATAAAAAATGTCCATCCATCCATGCGTTGGTTCTCATTGAAGCCCAGAGATGTGTCAGAAATCCATATTAAAACAGCATAATGTCTTAGACTCAGTGGTAGACCTGAGTCAAAGACCAAATACGGAGGTTACATTCCTCAATGCAGCTGCACTAGGTCCGATTCCCGGCCAAGAACCTTTCACTTCATGTTAACCCTTTTTGTATAAATAATATATATAATAATAATAAATAAAGGTCATTAGTGACAATAAAACATTTTTTAAAAACACCATATTGTTACCAATGGACATTAAGTAGGACGTGACAAAGTGGCAAGTTGACAAAGTCGTGAAACCAACGAAAACCAGTGTTGTAATTCTGTGCTTTTAGCTAGCTAGCTAACAACTACCTTGTCCTGAATATTTATTTACAATCCCATCATTCATTCTTATAATAAATGATAAGGAACAATAGTCCTAATAAAGTCTCCTAATTTCTAAATTATAGCAAAGAATATAACCAAATGCAAAAACTCCTCTCCCCTCACTTAGCATTAGCTTAGCAGTGAATTTGGTGTTTTGGAAAAAGTAGATTCACAGAAGTACTACAGCCCAAATGGCACAAGATATTCCTGTACAAGATTTCTTGTTTTGTAAGTCAATTAGTACCTGTACTTGAACTCTTTATCTAGTTTGAAACTCTTACTTTGAAATAAAAAAAAGAAGGCAGTTGAGTTGCCCTATTTTGTTGTCCCACAACAAATACAGGCTTCTTTGTTAAAACCTGAATATAAAAGTTTTGAAAATGCCTATATCACTTTTGCCTAGTAGCTTTATTGGTACTCAACAAAAACAAGAAATGGTGATAGACATGATACTGGTCATTTCTAAGTTCAGTGAGAATACTGCCACTTGCTAATCACTAGCCGCTAAAAGCTAAATTGGCCGCTGCTTGATGCTTCCTTTCGGTGCTAAAGGTTGTTTTCACAGATTTTTAATACGTCTGGACAGAATTTGACCAAAATCATTTTTGGTCCAAACTCTGAAACACTTAAATTGGCAATTCTACACTGATCAGAGGTTATTGAAAACACAGATTAGACGATGGAACCCCCTAATCTATTTGTGAAAACACTAAAAGAATGTTTTGACATCAGGTCTACCGTAGATGTTAGCAAGCAAAAATATTGATACACTTAGCAATGACTTTAAAATATAGTTGGTAGGATCTTTGAAAACAAAAATTGGGGAATTTAATTCTTTTGTCTTATCTTGTTATGAATCCAATATTATACGTTAACTGTATCATTACATCCCTTAGACTACGTTTAAATCTGATTTAGGGTGCCAAAAGTTTATCAGTGACAATAGCACGCGTAGCCAAAGCCTATTTTTCATGAGCAAGGAGTTGAATGTGTTTTTAGTTACTACTTTGTAATGTAACATTACATTCTTGCAACTTATCAACAGACTTTACATGTCATTTTTGAATCCTAGAAAGCCTTTCAGCTTTGATGATTTAATGATGTACTACAAACCATGATCAAATACAAGTGAATCATTTATCTTTACTTTGTTTTCTCAAGTAGACAGATGCATAGGAAAACCTTGCTTTGAGAGGAAGTAGTTGAATCTGCCCGGCAGGCCTTGTAAAGGAAAAGGAGGCTGGAGAATAGGAGGTCAGACTAAAAGAAAAACAAAGCCAATTAAAAAGGATGTTTTTAGAGACAGGACAAGATAAGAGAGGGAAGATTATTGGACCAGATGCAGAGGGAAAGAGTCCAGCAGGAAAAAAATGCAGGGAAGAGAGAGGAGAATGGATATGTACAATGACAGAGGGAAGACAGGGTGACAAACTAAAATGACAGGATATGTACGAGAAGATACATGGATGAAAGAACACCACTGACAGAGAGGTGAGAGTGGTACTCAATGGGGAGCTGTGTGCCCAACCAGAGTCACCGACTTAAAGCAGTGACACTCTGGTCTGTACTGGGCACGTCCCGGCAGCAATCACTGGGAGAAATTCAATTACACTAGGCATCTTCCTGTGGAGATTTACAAGACAAACTGAATTGAATTAGAAAGGCTTTCTTGTAGAATGAAAAAATAACTTTAATTCAAAGAATCTCGGGGTAGGGACATCAATGCAGAAGATGATGCCAAAACGAGGGCCTGAGAGGCTGATAAAACAGGCAGCCAGAGCGAGCCAGATGCAGCCGGAGAGGTGACAGCTGACTGCTTCCAGCTCACATCCACACAATCCGAACTAGTTCCAGCTTGGAAAGGATCCAAGAGGAAGCTTTGGTGATAATGAGACACTCCTCATCTCCTCTGTCCAGACTGACCAGACAGAGGAGGAGGAAAAGAGGACAGAAAAGAAGGTTGCAGGGTCATAATGACCAGCCAGCATTCAAACAAGCGTCAGGCAGAGGGACTGATTGGAAACTCCTGCAGCCAGGGGTTCAGCAGCAGGCTGGATTACAGTCGCTGAAGCAATAGCCCACTGTATGTTCTCCTAAACAGCACAGGGTTTTAAATCTGTTTTAAGGTGTTACTCTGTGTAATTGTCACACTCAGTCAGCTAAGGATAATTATCATTTCAAAGTGTTGATGTTTGAGTAATTTTTCTGTCTGGAACAAGTAATATGCAGAGACAGTGATGACAGTGATCCTGTAGATTCGGTTTCATTGGGAACCAAAGTTGCAACATTTGTTACATTTTCAGCTGGTGTAAGTTCCCTTTCAAGAACTACTGAAGGAAACCTCTAAAGAAGATATAAGCTCAACTACTCTGTTCACGAAATGTAAACAAAAAAATGGAGTAGTGTCAGATTTAAGCTGTTGTAGTATTTCTCTTTGGTAAATTATCATGAGTCATTTCTCCCACTAGTGCTAGATTAGCTTTTTTTTGTTTTGTTGCCTTTACCCAGAATGCCCTGCCCGCTAGCATGTACATACATTTTCATACCGTAGCAGAGTTCACTTTAATCAGAAACCAAATCCAGTAACTAACCTTTTCTCTAGTTGTTAGCTAATGTAGCTTAGATCGTTGACATTTTGAGCTTACGAATATGATTACAGAGCCAGCTCTAGCATGGTGACATTATGTAGGGATCGTATTTCCATCTACTATGTTCATTTATCTCATGTTAGGGACTGACGGTTTTGCCAACTCTTGATTGCAAAAACTTTTGTGTCAGTGAACATTGCCTTTCAAGTCTACATTTTTAGACTTTTAATTGGATTTAGATCAGAACTTTAACTGGGTCACTGTAATATGCAAATACTCTTTGAACTGGACCATCCTATTTTAGGTCTGGCTTAATGTTTAGGCTTTTGCATAGCACATTTGAGAACCCTTAGTCTTTTTTTTGATGTACAGTTAAGCACTATGTATTGGTCTACCAAAGAAAATCTATATCATTCGAAGGCTTTTGGGGAAAAAAAATCTTTCCCATGTATACATGTATAGGTACACTCTGAATATTACATAAAAATAGTGAAAATGAGATAGAATGTGTCACTGCATAGACAATACTGCTTACAGGTTAAATGCAACGTAAAATGTCAGTACACCATATTTTGTTGCAAAGACATGAATGGATATTACGGCACAGTGAGTACACTGCACCTGCAGAGAGGAACTTTTAATCCTTGACCGGAGAAGGTGGATGACTTCAACATTTCCTCATGTTTCTACACTAAGAACAAGCACACACACACACACCCCCACACATGCCCACACACACCAACAGTTCCTCATCTTTAATGTAGAAAAGTTGACGTCATTTTTACATCAGGCAGCATGACTTCATCTCTGTCCTTAGAAACACATGGGACACTTTCTCTGTTAAAATAGCATTTAATGATGAAATAAGGGAGATAGTACTTGGGCTTAAACCCTTTATTAATTAACTGGCGACAAATCATCCCTAAATTGCATTTGGGAGTCATGTCTAAAGTTTAAGATACTGAGGTCTCTAGTTGTCCAGTCCCATTCTGTCTGAAGTACAAAATATCTGTTTGTCCAAAATAGAAAAACAAAGAATTTGCAATACAGCCTAAACAAAAAAATATGAAATCCAACAATGAGAAACACTTGTGTTCTTAAAAGCATTGTTTCAATCCTCTGGATCAATAGGGTCACACATTCCATCCCATTCCTTAGCCAAAGGTGTACATTAAGTGGTAAAATTAGGATTATCCTCTGAAAAATTATGTTTGAGATGTTTACGTTTCTCCATAAAAGGCATAATAAAAACAGGAAAGGCGGGGTAAAGTTATAGGGTCAGTAAGAATTTAATGCAAAAATCAGCACCGACTAAATTAGAAAAGACAAAATAATTCTGACTTAGTGGTACTGGAGAAATAAGTTCATATATCAAATCGTATATACCTGCTTATCTAGGTAGGGAGGGGGAGTGTGGAGGTGGCTGGTTTGCATATGCCAATCTCAAGCAGTGATTGGGCGAGAAGTAAGCTACACACCCTGACCAGGTCACCAGCCCATTACAGGGCAACACAGACACACACGGGACAAACAACTATATGCAGACACACTCATATCTGAAGACAATTCAAATCCATAACCTTCTTGTTCGAAGACGAAATAGGACACCCAACACCATAGGATTGTGACTGGAGAAAACTGAATCCAATCAATCAGAATTAAAGGTCTTTAGAAGAGTGTAAACTTCTAAAACGGTTAAGAGATGTCACAACATTTAAATCGCCAATCTTTCCTTTCCCATCTTTTGCCATGGTGCAAATTCTTTTTCTGAGATATCCATGTGTTAAAACAGGGTAGTTCCCTAGATATTCTACACAGAGACAGCAGTGATTGTGTTCCAAAATAAGAGAATCATGTAGAAGGTTATCTATGCAACTCTAACTTTTCTTTTTGGTATTTTCCCTAATGTCCTACCATTTTGGTTTATCATCTACAATCTGTTTGGACAAATTCTACATGTAATATGTGAAATATACCTCAAGGATTACAGCAAAACAAAATTAATGTGCCAATAGTACCATCTTCATCGAACATACAGTGTCCTCTCCAACTATGTTGGAGTCAGTAGGAGCTAAGAGCTCCAACAACAAACAGGTGAATCATTGTTCTTATTGCATGTGAGAGTCCGGTCCTCCGGAGGATTAGGACAGAACAGCGGACAGAGCTGAGGGAGAATCGGCTGCTCGGTTATTAACTCGCAGCTCAGATAAGCAGTGATCGCTCTAGCTGCCAGCTGCACTCGGAACAACACCAACACCTTGCCAGCTAGATAAGAGGATCAGACGGCACAGAGGCGATTGTGTTCGTCCAGTTGGCCAGCAGTGGCATACTGGAGATGAATGTGTGTCCTACTCAACTTGCAAAGTTTTACCACCATACCCAGGTGTAAAAATGCAGCAATAGACAGAACTCAAGTGTGTTTTTTATTTAAAAAATAAACTACAGTGGTCCTTACAGAGTGTAACCAGCCACACCTCTCTACTCTCACAGCATTATGAATCTGGAGAGCTGGATTATGGTCACCTCTAAGTGTAGATAAGTGCAGCTTGATGCCAGTCTTAATTGGACAGGGGGATTAAAAAGAGATGGGAGACTAGAGTGCAGTGGTATTGACCTGAAGTGGACGCGAGGGTATTGACGAAAATTATGCTTTTTAATATTTCTTGAGAATTTTCCCATTTCTGGCTTGAGGGGTTTATGAATATAGTCCATCCTTTGAGCAAACACCTTCTGACCTCTCTCTTTTTTAAATTCACCACTTAGTCTGAAGGAAGGATCCAGTTAGTCATTGTAAATCATTAAAAAAAATTATTTAAACAATATATTACATACATGGAAACCTAGTCAAGTTAAGTTTATTTGCATACCACATTGCAGCAATAAGGCAGTTTGAATCAACCAGCAAATACACAAATACATTAATCAAATATGTTCACTTACTATTAAGTAAAGGCATCTCTAAACAGCTGGGGATTTTAGTCTTGATTTAAAGGAACTCAGTGCTTCTGCAGTTTGCTCCAGGTTTGTAAAGAATTGAAGCTGAATGCTGCTTTCTGCTTGTTTGGTTCTAGGGATGCAGAGCAAACTAGAAGCAGAAGACCTGATGGGTCTGGGAGGTTCACACAACACCAGCAGATCTTTAATGTGTTTTGATACCAAGACGTTCAGTGATTTATAAAAAAAAACAGAAGTATTTTAAAGTCTATTCTTTGAGCTACAAGGATCCAGTGGACGGACTTTAGTTATGTGCTCTACCTTCCTGGATCTATTGAGAATGCGACTTGATACAAAGCAGGGTTTCCCCCAGAAAACTTGCTAGGCCCGGTGGTTTGTGCGCTCAGGCAATCATTGATTCTGTGTTTTTGAGTTAAGAAATATTTAAAATTTTAAAATATTACTTGATAATTATGTGCTATTGGAAGATTGGAAAGTTAATATCTGAACACCAACTATAAAATTTTTAAAAATGCAAACATTTTTTTTTAAAAACTTAAATAAACAATGCTTAGCATGGAGGGGGTGCAAGTAAAGTCTGGTGGCCTGCCAGGCTTATAATAGACTGGGGGAAAACCTGCAAAGGAAAAGACGTAATTCACAAAAGCAAATTAAAATAAAATAAAATCAATATGGAAAATTCGACTAGATTGAAGGTCAGGACAAAAACGACTTAGACCTGAGTGTTTAAACCATGGGCAATCATTTAAGCTCTGTCTATTATTTTTGGTGACTCGATTTTTTTTTCTGGAACTGTGTTCCAAACTTCACATGGTGATAATGCAATTTATCAAACAAGAGAACAAGCGAATTTTGCTCACACACCATTAACTGGATTTATGTTGAAATATGTTATGAGCCAACATATTAGTGATTCATATCAGAGGACAAACATGCTGTTGTTGACCTTCAGCAAGCTGCGACATAAAAATATTGTCAGCTCATTTTAACTCTGCGAGTTAAGGTTAATTTAAAACTAAAAGATTGGAATGGAAATTGAAGAAGAAGAAAAGAAAACACATGCCAGATTCACAATACCAGGACTTATGGTACAGTATAAATTTATATTTCCTACAATCTCGCTAAATGATGCTACATTTCCTCTCAGTGTGCCCAGTCCCCTCGTTGTATGTTACCAAAGTGACACAGTTTGCCCTAAAGGATCAATAAATTTTATCTTATCACACTGTGTGAAATTTCTCATTTCACAAGCATTGCTCTACAACCAGGAATAGCCCGAGGGCCCTCAGGTGGCGTTATCACTTACCAGTCATTTCAACAGCAGGAGAGCACCCTGTGTCCCTCCATATTTCTCTTTGCCCCCATCAGAAGCACAAGGCGGTGTTTCTTGACCTCACTACCTGCCTGGAGGGCAATCCTTGCCTGATTTGTTGAGGAAAGGGCGATACTCTAGATTCCCTCAAGCAGACAAAGCAATACATGGGCGGACCGAGCATACCAACAGCTGTGGCTTGATGTATGGAGGCTAGATGGATCAAAAAGAAATAACTGGACGTTTGGACCATCAAGAAATACGTCCCATAAAGACATGTCTCCAAGACATTCATGGAGGCTTCATTTAAGGCTACAGGGACTTTGTTCTACCAGAAGCACTTGATGTAAAGAAGATCAACGACATGGTAAAGATTGAAATCATCTACAGAACCCATACAGGACAATAACAATGATTACTTAATATTTCTATGGCTTATATAATTAAAAGTAGTAATAAAAAAAAACAAGACAAAAGAAAAAATACTAAACTCAACACGAGAAGCAACGAATTTTTCTGAATAGAAAACGTATGACAAGAACTTTGGCTAGCTAACTTGCTCCAATTTATTTTTCATGAGCTAGTTTTCATGTGATAGCTAGCTAAATTTGAGTTACCTAGATAGCCTGCTAGCTAGCTAGATTGCTCGATAGTTAACTAGCTAACAATCGAGCTAGTTAGCCATCTGTTAAATTATGTATCTGCATACATAATTTAATAATATTAAAAGGTACCAAGATCATTTACAGCAAAAGATAATGGCACTTAATGAAACTAAAGTTGTTTTTTCCTATAGTAAACTTTACAAACAACCTTTCATTACAAGTCTATAAATAGGCAGCCTGCTGAAATGTTTTGCTAAAATCTGGCAATCCCAGTAAAGTGAAAAGGCGGTTTAGATATGAAATATTGATGTGATTTTGTTTGAGACATTTATTTCCAAAAAATGACCTTATCCCTCATTTAATATTACAATAAAATAGATTGTGCATCTTTAATCTAATACATACAGTTAGAAAATATGTAAGAAATCCTTAAAATGCCCATGAAGTAATAATTAAACATCAAGCAGATTTCAATAATGATTAACTGGTGTTCCCCACGATTTTGTCCAATCAGCAGGTGGTGAGGAAGTGCATCCTATAGCAATGGGTGGTCTGCCAAGTGCTAAGCATCCTACCAACTGTCTACCTGAGCATTTATATTCAAATTGCATAGCTGTCTTCCTCCTCTAATGTATCATACATATTGCATGCACCAGTGTCAGCCTTTTTCTGCATGGCTGCTTATTCTTTGCCATAAACAAAAGCCCCATGAGAAGCACCAAGAGAGAAACATTCCTGTGCAGAAAAAAAAAATAATGTGGACACAGAGTCTGAATCTGGCTCAGTCGCCAATTGATTTAATCAAAGATATGCATTAAGGAGACGACTTCTCGATTTGTAAACACAGCCGAGTGTTTGGTGCCCAAGAGAATTCCGGAAAAGTCTATAAAGGCTTGAGATAAGATAGAAAGCAAAGGTGTGTGTGAGAAAGTTAGGAAACAACTTTCTGACTTAAGAGTTTCTGACTTTCTGACAGAGTCGCCAGGACTTAGAAAAACACTACAGAAATGAGAATCAGTTTCAAATGAATTCATATCAGATTAAGAAAAATATTTTTAAAAGATACTCAGTCAAAGTTGGAGATAGGTTTATCTAGCTCTCTGGGTTTGCCTCAAAGTTTCAACATCTTTTGTTATACCTAAACCACATTAGGATTCAACATGTCTAATTAAAAATTATGCAGATCCCACATAATATTGTAACAAATGGTCACTGGGCTTACCTTTTATCTTCTCTATCGTTTTAAACCCAGTATCAGATTTGATTTCCGTAAAAGAGTCAAATGCATTAAAAAAAAGCGATGCTGGAACAATAGTTGGTTCACAGCAGTCTACTGCGATTGAAATGAAGGTCAGATACGCAACAGTGTGATTGGGGTATAATAACAGTTGAAATTTGACAATAATTCACCGTTCACTGCCCGTCTTGGCAACACTGCCCCATCTTTCCTGGCTTACAAGGCAATAAATGCTTCAAAGTGTTTGAGTCATAAGGTACATGATGAAATGTGTATCTACTACACATTTCACAGGACACTGAAAAAGGAAGTTAGCTATTGCAGATAAACTGCTTGACTAAAAGAGTTGAAATTTTCATGCTACTTTTGCCAATAGTCCTGCAAATCAATCCCACAGAGGAAGAAACTTAAAGTCTTATTCTAAGTAAGAATGGTCATGAGAAGTGCTGCTGAAACTGCCGTTTTGCCTGCTGGAGGATTTCTGGTTTGCTTGCTTACAATGAGACCACAGCGCAGTTTAAAGGGTCTTTAGGAGAAACAAAGAAGAAAAGAAATGCAAAGAAATACAGATGCAGTGATTTGTGTTGCTTCTCAGAGTTGACCACATGAAGTCACAACGGAGCATGCCAGATGATGAAATTAGTTGTTCGGCTAGAGTGGCAGTAAAGAAAAAAAAGAAGAAGAAGAAGACCAATTAGAGGGCAGTGAGGCGTCTCCACTTTAGCCTGTGGTGAATTACTTGGAGTAAAGGGCAAGAATCTTACAGCTTTGATGGAGTGGTGGTGAGAAACTGCTGCACTAACTGGTTGGCCTTGCAACGTTTCCATTGCTGCTAGCAACAAAACCTACTCTAAATTCAGCCCAGTTATTACAGGTAGTTTTTTTTAGTTTCCTCCCACAGGAACCAGACTAGACTTCCTCTCACTTCTGACTGTGCCGTGCATCGTAATGTCAGGAGAAACATTTAAATCTAAGAGTAGGAATGTGTGAGTTTTGATCTCCAAGAAAAACAAGAGTAAAAAATGTAAAAACCAATGATTCATTACTGGTCAGCAATTTTTTTAAAACCCTGTTATTTCAAAACATTTACTGTTCTTCATAAAGCTATAATCAAATCAATCAAAATTAAAATTATGCAGAAAGATTCAAATACATCCATCCCATTTGTTTAATGATGGCAGTCGATTTCAGGTAAATTACTATAAAACAAAGCAAAAACAATGACATCGCGTGTTCTTTATATCACTTTCTACAACAGAGTATGCATGCTGAGTCAGAGGATGCTTGACTATGTTTTGTAGTTAACTCTATGGATTTGGATAGTCATGTTACCAACTAAACATATCCTTAGTTTTCAACACATGGTAGAATGTAAGGTCACCCAGTTCTAGCATTCCAAGCTCACCACCAGGTGAAACATGTCATGTTTCTGCACAGAAAATTGCCTCACAATTCTATGGCAACATCAGTGTGAATGAGGTTTGCTGAAGCACTGAAGTATCTTAAACACCGAGGACAGTGTGTCAATGACCACATTAGAAAAATGTAGGTCTGTTGTTATTCATTATCATTCTACACAATCACCTGTCAGAACAAAACAACAACCACTGTTGTCAATCATCTCCAAGGCCTTTTTGTCTTCAAAGCAATCTCTTCAGAGCAATCACCTTGTAAGAGATCCGTGATAAATGAGCCTGTGTTGCAGTCAGAATTAAAGCCCATGTTTTCCCCAATGGGGAGTGTATGAGTTTCAAACATTTTCATTTGGCAGAGATTGGCAGCATGATTACAGTATAAATACTCTTTTTGGGGAGCCTGGGTGTTTTTAAGACAATTGGGGTGTCTAAGTATCTTTGTGCGTCCCACGTTCTCTTCAGGTGATCCCGCCTGTATTGTTTGTCTTTGGGGTTCCAGGCAGGCGCACAAACTGTTGAAGCGTGACAAATTAAAATTGTAATTTCATCTAAATGCACTGCAGTCTTAGATTGCCAAGAACAGTGGGCCACAAATTGAATAAAACATTTTTTATTTATCCAAACAAAACAAAAAACTATGCAGAAGATTTGTTTCTGACAGTGGCTAATTTTTATAGTCACGTGATTAGCGTATGTAGATTAGTGCAGCTTAAATCAATATAACTTTATCTTTGGTGCCGCTATGCTAACTCTGTTCAACTTAACTTCAAGTCAAATTGATTGAACCATTATACACTACCAATGTTTAATTACCCCCATTCCTTCTTTATGAAGAGTTTTATTTGTGCACTAGTTTGAGGCTAATTCTGTCTTATTATTATTAAACATATACATCAACTTGTCACCAGAGATCGAAATTGGCCACTTGGCTATAATCTCATGTATTTGCATGTAAATGTTATTTAATATGCAAAGTTTAATAAAAAAAATAATAAACTTGAAACAATCAACAACAAAAGGACAATTTCTGTCATCTACTGACAAAAATGCTAAAATCTCGCTCTGCAAAGAATTGACTCAGGGAGACTGAATTTCTTTCTTCTTTTATATAAAAAATGTTTTATTTCACTTCCGCTTCACAATTATAAACTTTGTGTCTGTCTGTCACAGAAATCCCCAGACAAGCATTTAGTTGGCAGTTGCACCATAAGAAGATGTGTAAAAAGTACACAGATCTCCAAAAGTAAACACTTAAACTGGTTTCTTTAATGCCTTCTTGCAACGACTCCCTCCCAGTAGGCTTTCTACACCGTAACAATCACAACGTCTAGTGTTGCTGCCCTGAATACGCACCAATACAATAAAAGACCTCTCTGACATCTGGCTTTCATTATTAAAATTTTTCATTGCTCCATGTTGCCTTCTTATTGCTGTGCTTTTATTTACTCTGAGAGCTAATGTTGCTTTTATTACAATGTGTAAATGAGAGTTACTAATTCCCACTGGACCCTCCTGCTCAAAACAAGAGCTAATAGAGGAATCGAATGAATGCAGACAACCTCAGCTCACTCATCAAACCCTCATCAACCCCCCACCACAGGTAGGCCACGGCCCGGTGGACCACCACTGAGTAATCACCTACGCCGAGTGGAAATCTCTGTTGCTATGGAAACATCATTTAGGAATACCATGATCCAAAGTGCACATCTTGCCTTCTGGCTAATTTGCCAAAACTCATTCATAAGACGGGTCCATCATGCTGTAGTAGTAAAAAAAAAAAAAAAAAAAATCAACACAGACACTCAAAGGAGCATGCAGTTTATGTTTGTAAATGTTACAATTTTAGCAATAATACTTTGTTTTTTCTTAAAATTGCAACATTCTTATGAAGATAAAATGTCTGATGGTGATCTTAATGTGCTGTTTTTATAAAAAGGTTTAAAAAAGAAATAGCCTACCAAAATTACTCTAAGGGCACATTAACAACTCATCCAGAACGACTGCAGAGCAGGTCTGGCCTCAGTTAACAGTAACTGTTCATGATGCAACAATAAGAAAAAGACTGGGGATAAACCAGTGATTTGCCAAGTGGTTAGTCTCTTGTTTGACTATGAAACATTTCTCCAGAGGCTATTTTTCACAATGGGAGTGTTACGGTCACTGACCTCTTGGGGCTCTCTTCATGAGAGAGCTCTTTCTTTGTGTTTCCCTGTGTTTGTCTACTGTGAGTGACATTTTACTTAAACTGTAAATTAAACTATATTTTTGGTACTGACACCAACTGTTTAGGTTGCCTTCTTTTTGTGTTACACCCAGTGCCAGACCTGACCCTTATTGGTTTTGTGGGGGGGTTGTAACAGGGAGTTAAAATTTTCAGTCAAGCTCAAAATCTTTGACTTTGGAGCAGGGGGTTGTTTAATTTTTAATATTTTAATTCATGTTAAACTTATTTCGCTGTAAAAAATGACACTTGCCTACCAGCTTTTTGCAGTTTAGGATGAGCTTCAGTCCTGGTGGTTCATGGGTTTTATCTGAGGGAAACCAGTTTTTAGCAGATGGTTAAAACTGTTACGGAGTTCCACTTGCACTTGGATCTGGGAAATTCTGACTTCCCAGATGGAAATAAATCAACCGGAATGCCCTCCGAATTTCCCACAGGGAAACTGTGAGCAATTCCGACTACCCCGTTACGACTTTTGTGTTTCAATATCGCCGCTCCTCATATCAAAAGTAGTAAGATGTGGTAGAACCACATGTAAACATGCATCTAAAATCTATGTTATATGCAGTGCCTGTTAACTGAATACACTGAAAAGTGGCGTTTGGTAAGGAAAACTTCAATGATGGTAAGAGAAACTAGAAACAATGATTTTGGGTGTCAACATGTTGAAACCCTGACTTCTTAACTGGAACACTATTATCTTGAGTCTGATGTTAAGCCCAGTTCTCACTTCCGACATTACTGGAAGACAGCATTTGACACAGTTGGGTGTTCTGGCTGGGCAATAATCCAAAACAAACCAATTAGAAATAATCTCTAACAATTTGGTCAAGACGATTGGTCAAATTTTGTCATATATAGTTCTACAAACCGGGACTTATCGGGACTTTCAATGTACAACACTAATACTTCAGACTGCACTGAGTGACACCAATAGAATGTAAAACTTTAAAATGTAGTTCATGTGAAGCTTCAGATAAAGAATCCTAATATTTTATTGAATGACTCTCTCTCACAGTCATAGCTGTGATCAGTTTCAGCCAACCACAACCCTGAGCAGGACAAAGCAGGGATGGAAAACGGATAAGAGGGAGGTAAATACAATTTACTGCACACAGCCTCTCATCAGGTCTGCAGAGAAAGCACCAGGGGCCAAAATGTTTGCTTCTGTGCCATTTAATGGGACCTGCTCTCAATGAATCCCAACAGTTCCTGCAATCGGATATTTCCTCGTGATCGTGCCTTTGTTTTCTGCTACTGTTACATAAACCCCGACTGCGTGTGGAGAGAGATCACATGCAGGACACGTTAATGTATCATCAATCCAATAGCTATGTAAGCCAGTGAACTCTCCGCCTCCCTTTCAGGTCGCCTGAGGACACGGTTTACAATCCAGAATGACTTTTTATCCAGCCCCCTCTCTGGATGAGCCCTAGCTTTGCTCTATAGATAGCTATTGTGTCCTGCAGTCTGTAAACAATTATCTTGCCCTATGATTGCTGCAGCGCTGGCAGCAACATGTAAATGCAGATTAGAGAGGGGAAGAGAACACAAAGGCTAAGCTAATTGCTGAGAAAACTGGTTTGTGTTGCATGGGGTTAAACATTTAGCTCATTAGCCTCCTGGATAAACAATATAGTGGCATATTCCAGTGTTGGACTGCATAGTATTATGTAAAGTCAACTTTTTTGACCTTCATATAATGTTATAATGTTATTCCCTCATCAAAAATGTACCTGGAGTGTTGTTTGGTTATTTCATGCATGTTTGAGAAATCCTTTAATCTCCCTTGGCAACTATTCAGCTGAGCAAAACACTTGAGTGGACTTAGCAACACCTTTTAGACACAGCTCTTCTTCTGACATGCAGTTTCCAAGCTTCTGAATTACAGAGCATTCTTCCCCTACAACTCCCCCACTCAACTCCTTCAGACTAGCCAGCAGCAATTAGCAAACACCTGGTGGAGCTTCGCATCTGCTGAGCTCTTTATACAAGCTATTTCTCAGTGCAACGTTGGTGAAAACATTGTTGAAGGGTTACTAGAAGGGCAATGTGATGACTTCCTGAAGGTTCAGAAGTTTAATATAGGGCAGGAGCTTCTTAAAGAGACAAAGGCTCAAATTCAAGGCTATAAATTAGAAAGTCACATTTCTTTTAAGTTATATTTGATATATGTTGCATTCAGCTGAAGGTAACAGTTACTTGATTATGTTATACAATGGCTGGAAAACACATAATGCTTTCCCTTTAACAGTTGGCTGAGGCTAAAAGCTAAAACAAGTGCAGCAGACTCAAAGAAAAGAAAGGGAGCATGTTTCAAGAAACTGAACAAAAAGACCTGTGCTCTGGGATCATGTCATCCAAGGACAGCCTCGGTGCGTGGGGGTTGGGGGGTGGGGTGGGACATTTTGAGTCGCTTCCACAGACTCCCGCAGGGCAGAGCGCAGCATGGCAGTTTCCATTTAAGCAGAGTCAAAATATCATAAATGTATAAGCAAAATTAGGCTTCCACACAGAGGGGAGGCGCAATAGTGCGGAGGGTGGAGCGAAGCCGTTTACATCCCAAACTCATGCATTATGAACGAGGTAATCATGACAGAGGCAATTTCAAAGTGGAGGCTTTTCAGAACAGCAGGCGAGGAGAGCATTAGCTGTTCATTAGCAGGCAGGCAGGAAGCCACGAGCACATTGATTAGGTCTGCGTGCAGCGCCATGGCCGGCGTCTGTGGCCTGTGGTCGGGAGAGAACCGCCGTCTTGCCTACAACAAACTGCCAATACAGTATGCTCACCTGATTTATTTCTTAAGAGGCACAGACTGCACAGATACTGTATATATAATGCATTAATGCTTGCCTGTCACAGTTTGACCGTCTCTGTCTAAAACAACACACTTCCACCTGCCAGTGTCTTGCAAAAAGCCTTTGGACGCCAAACTCTGGTATATTTGATCAGAATTGGACAATAAAATTTTGGAGACTTTGGCAAAGATCTACCTTCCATCAGGACAACAGTAAACATAAAACCAGAGTTTCAATTGAATGGGTTTGGAAGACGTAATAATAGTGTCATCCACATCGGTATTGTGTCATTTCCCTTAAGCTTATTTGATTTGTCACAATGTAAATTACTGAACAGCTTTCTGTCTGCAGGCTAACATAACTTGTTGGTCCTCAGAGTCCTGAGCACATAACGCAATTGCTTGCAAAAGAAATTAAAGTTTTATAGTTACAAGCTTAAACTGAAACTTTTCAAACGGTCTTAAATTAAGCCCTTGGCAAGCTTTCTATAGAGTAGCTAAAACACTGTGAATTGAAACAGTGAAAGCAACTTTGCATCCATACTATAAACTTGTTTTATGACTCATAGTCCAAACAACAAACAATTTAAGAGTGCAAAATAGTAAGTCTAACTAAACTGAGACGTTAGATCTTTTGGCGTCCTGTATGCCGTGTTCTCTGTCAACCAGAAATCAGGGATCAAACAAGCTTTTTCTGGTATTTTTCACAGTGTTGTTCAGCTTTAGAACCACGTAGCTCCAAGCCAGGTTCCTCCTCCCTAATGTGGCCTAATCTTCTTGCACTCAAAGCAGTTAGATAGCAGCTCCTGCAGAGAGGTAAACAGAATACCCCCCATCCCCAATGGTACTCCAAACTTCAAAATCATTCCATTCTCATGGTACCGACACACCGTGAACCTCCCCTGGCAGTCGCTGTCAGGTCTGGCTTGCCATGACTCCCTTCAATGACACAGGATGAGATTCGATCCGGTTATCTTCACTGTAACGCTTTGTCCTCCCACCTACAGGGCTGCTGAAGCTCAGGAGGGAACTCGATAATACTCTAAGGGTAAGATCACCGTATGAGATGGGAACTGTATCAGAGAGTAGAAACATAATCTTATTCCATATATCTTGGTTATCA